>NW_009649181.1:89639-113450 GCF_000708025.1 Charadrius vociferus
AGGATCAGAGGTCAGCTGCAGGGGAACAGCAGACAGAAAAGACTCACCAGTTTGCACCAGACAAACTGCAGCTTTCAGCAATGCCAGCAAAACTCCTGCCAAGGAGCCAGCCTCCCTTAGAGAATGAGGGAGAACTGATCTGTATTGCTGCATAACTGGCCTGGTGTCCTATTTCACAGGGAGAGGAAAGGCAAATTCTTCAAATGGGCTTGCAATTCCTGCAGTTGTTTTTTGGTTTTGCAGTTGACAGTTCCAGCCCTTTGATGGCACATTCAGATCAATAATATTTCATGGGAAGCAAGCAGAAACAAATACACACTCATCTAGTCACTGATTGCCAGTGAAACAGCATCTCCCACTGCTTGCCAGCCATGTCCCTGGTGTGCCTGTCCGTGGCTAGGTTGCTTGAGGAAACAGACAAAGAGGAAGGCAGGGAGGACGATCCTCCTTGGTATAGTTTACAGTGATGCATGGTTATGAAACTCTCCCTCCAGTGCCAGAAAACTGACTACAAGCTGACCCTGTTGGTTACTGAAATGTTGGCAGGGTAATTCTGCTCCCTTTAAGACCAAAGAGAGTTTTGCCATAGGCACAGGGAGGGAGAGAATAATTCCTTCATAGGAAAAGACATAGCCATAACTTAGATAAGTTTTATGGAAGAGGCGTCTAGACGCAGGGCTGTCCTCTGCTACCTGCAGGCTAGTGTTTACATGGTGGTTGGCTTCTGTAAATGATAGTAGCTGCCATTCCCTGAATCCTTGGGTGTACAGACATCAGAATATGGGAATTCTTTAGCCCACAGCAAGATGTCCAAAATCTCTGGGGAACCACACTAGCTACTAAAGCTCATAAAAAAAAGTGGGTGAAAAACTAGAGGGGAAGAAGATTGATTCAAATCCAAAAGCTTTTTCTGACACTTTGTTTTTTTTCTACTACACATCAAATGGAAAAATGAATTTCGGACTGCTTCAACTCAGAATGCCTGACTTGCCTTGAAAAGAAAGGTTTTGCTTAACTTTCTGGCTCTTAGAAACCTTTGGTGTGGCTTCCTCCTCCTTTTTAATTTAGGTCAATGTTTTAAATGATGTTGACTTCTTCAAAACAAAAGATCCACCAGCTTCTTCTTCCTGGGCTGTCCAAACAAATTATTTCAGCCTTTCTGGGGAAAAAAATCCCCAAGCCCTAAATCAAAATATAATAAAATTGCTGGAACATACAACACAAAAAGAGAACAAAACCAATCCCTCCCTTACCCCCTTCTTCATCCAAAATTATTTAACTGAATTTATGTTCTTGCAACTGAAAATGTAAATATTTATGGTCACCTGAAAATTCCCAGTCTGAAAGGCAAAATTGCTGTTGGTTTAGAGCAAACCCCTCTGCTACATTTTTGCCTTTATCATTTTTCCTGTGCCCGTTGCGTGAATTTTATGGGGTGGGTAGACACCGCCTCTCAAGAAGACCTGCTATATGGTGGTATTTGAAAGGGTGCTGCACCCTTGCCCATCCATCAACAGCGCTTCTGCCATGTGATCTGGACTTGCAAGTCTTGGGCCCAGTGCTGCCTGCCTTATTCCCACCCTGGGTCCAGCCTGCTCTCCAGGCTGGCAGCAGTGGTGGGAAACAAGCTGTGAAGAGTAAGATCTTGCCAGCACCATTAAAAGGCAGGAAGAATTGGCTGACAAATGAGGAGAGGCAGGCTTGGGCAGCTGTTGAAAGGGGGCTTCATCTCCTCCACTGCTTATACCTGGGGAGATTAGGGAGAGAGCAGAGAGGAGGGAAAAAGTGTTTTCTTAGGCTGTGAGAATGGAAAGCAAGGGCATCAAAGCAACAGGGGAGCAAGAGCCAAATTTTCTTGGCAATCATCCCTCAGCTTTAAATTCACTGAGAAATCTCATCCTCAGCATTTGTCGGTTTATTAATAGTTGGCCTATAGTTGAATTTAAATCTGCATCCTAGGTTGTCAAGGCTGAATTAAAGAACCAAGTGGAAGACGAGGAATGGCTCACCATGGGCCGTAAGCCAGCTTGGAGGGATGCTAGTGGGAGGTTCCATTGCCTCTAACATGCACTGGGTCCATTTGATGTGGGAAGCATCTGAGAGTCAAACGGACTGGGCTTGGGACGTCCCTGTCTAAAAATAGCTGTTGATGAGCAGTTCATATCAGGGAAATTCCTCATTGGTGAATTCTGTTTTCATCTGAACTTGCTTCTCGGTATTACTTATTCAGCAACAATTTCTGATCGTGTTTTGGTGCTGCTGATGGCACAAAGAGAGCAGACAACTGATCATCTTGGACATTTATCGCATGTAATAATAGATGTTGTTACACAGATCGCATCACTTCTCTTACCTATGCAACCTCATCAAATGCCCCGTGTCATGGAACAAAGTACCTCCCTAAGATCACTTCCTAATTCACAGCAGAAATACACCGAGGAACATGCGTCTTAGCCATCCAAAAAGATATGTGGGTGAACAGTTAAAAAAAAAAAAAATAGGTGCCTGAATCTGGCCCCTAAAGGCTCACCTATTCAAGATAGATGTGGTATTTGCAGCCCACTTGGTAGAGGGCAGCAGGGCTCTTTGTCCCTTGAATCTGCTAGGCAAGGAGAATGGGAATGAGCTGGACTTAACTCTCCTAGCAGTGTTAGGAGAGGCATTCAAAGAGTGTACACTGACAGGGAAAAACAGTATACTGTTTTCACTCAGGAGCCAGGTCTGTGTTAAAAACTACACTTTGCCTCTAACTCATGGATAATGCCAAAGCCTTCCTCCGAGAAGGTGTTTATAAATTCCTTGGAAAGCCTGTAGCACAGTGGTGTTTAGAGTATGTGGTTTAGTTTTGTTTATAGGGAAGAAAAGAGAGCTTGTTTGATTGTCGAGGCTCATCTCTCTGGTTGTGAAAAAAAAAACATTGGAAACCCAATCACAGACCCAAACCCACCTCTGATCTAGACAACTTTACAAGAAGTAAGGAGTCACCCAACATGATCAAATGTATTTTTCTACATCTAGAGAAAAGACAAAGTTTCCTTCCTGTCTGGCTGCGTTTGGGACAAAAAGCATCAATCTTGCTAAAGGGACGTTCCTGCTTTGGGAAGCAATGAAGGGAATGCCTATTGATTCAGGCAAATAACAGATAGAATGACATTTCTTTCTAATCACAGCAGAGTTCCTTTGGAAGCCAAAATTTTTTGCTATGTTTGTGTGTTAGCGCTGCACACTGGTCATTCCAGATGCATTTTGGTTAATTCAAAGCCACAGACTGCCAGGATTCTGCTTCAGCTTTCTAACGTTAGACTTCTCTGACACAGGTAGGTGTCAGATCTGACCTGAGTGATGTTCACTGAGCCAATAATTTTCACTCTGTGCCTGCACTCCATTTGATGGGACCTGGAGGAGTTCAGGGCACGCAGGCTTGCTGAGCGCAGAGTAGCATATCTGTTCGATAACATAGCTACCTTTCAATAACTCAAGAGGAAAAAAGGGGAAAAAAAAAACCCAACCCAAAAACAGCACTCTCCAGGTTGAATGAAACATTTTGTTTAATCCAAAACATGTTACCTGAAATTTCAGGGTTTCTGTCACATTTTTCAAATCAGGAAAAGGTTGGTTGGTTGTTTTCATTTTGAGGATTTTTTTTAATGGGGTGCTTAGACCCAGAAGACCAAATAGAAGAATTAGTGCCATTATTCTCTAGTGTAAATCTCTGGGACAGGCTACAAGGTGTTTGAGGTGCAGCGGTCTCACACCACAGTTCAATGAACTTTTCTTTCAGTGGTAATTCTGGCTTAATTCACACCCACCTTTCTGCTGCCCTCCTCTCCCTCCTAGCTGCTTCCCCAGTTATGCTAGTACAATTGCCTGTGGGGTTAAAGATAAAAAATAAGAGGGGTTTTCTTTAACTGAGATAATTTTTTTCATTCTGTTCAGCTGCAACAAACTCAAGCTGGTCCAACTGAGTGGGCAGGAGTGAGAGGTAAAGGATGAACTACGAACAAGTTGTCCTTTTTGGTAGAAGGGAGTGTTCATCAAATTATGGCCTTGATTTTTTTTCTGTTGAAGCTGTTCAGCTTTCTACAAATAGCTCACTGCGTATGGGGACAAAAAGAGAGAGAAGGACTTTGCAAGCTGGTGAGTAGGAAAAAGAAAAGAGGTGCATTTAAGCCTTTACTTGGCAAACCAGCAAAGCAAGCACTTGAACGAAGTGGTCTATTTCTGAGAAAGGAGAGGAATAACCTCTGGGATTCCTTCCCTTCTTCCCTGTGCCAAGAAAGTCAGAAATTTGCCATGAGCAGCAAAATCAATAAAGTGAGAAGAACAAGTGTATGGAGGCACAGATACTCAGAAGAAAGGCAGCACCATGACTGTTTCAGCCATGTGCAAAAGCAGGTAGGTAAGCCTGCAAGTTTGTCACCATCCACCAGTTTCTGATGCTTTCTTTTATGTGGCAGAGAAAGCAAAAAGCAACACTAAGTGTTGCTTGAAGCTTGACAAAATTAGGAGAGAAATACGAGGAAGGATAACAGTGGAATGACTGCTTTAGGAATTTGCTGGTTTCTTCTTTCCAAAAAGGTAAGCTACAGTTCAGGTTATGGACTTAATGGAGAAATTACTGGCATAGACTCCTTGGATCACCTTAGGAGAATGGAACAAAATAAGTGACTGCTTCTCCTTGTATGCCGTAACATCCATTAGAAACACAAATAAACAAATTGCCAGGAACAAAAGATGATTAAGAAAATCTTTCAGTTTTGCCAATGCTTTCACTTAAAGCTCTGATCATGTATGTTTTCTGCTTATGCTTGATAATAGCAGTGGAAACTCCCAGGCAAGCTTATGCCCAAGGTACTGGGACCTCTTTGTTCCCCTATGTGTTGCAGTTCCTCTCTTTCAGTTACACTGAAGTGAACCATATTGCTGAACCCCCAGAAAGCAATTTATTTGTTTTGTTTGGATGTTTGAGTGGCTGGGGAGGATGGAGGAGGACAAGGGGAGAAATCATGAAAGATGGGTTACTCTGTCCAGAGGAGATTTACTGGGTATATCTACTTAAAAGTGTATAGTGCAACAGCATGAAAAGACCTTCAGAGAAGATTACTGATACTAGAAAACAGAACTAGGCAAGGCCAGTGTGGGTGAGTTATATTTTAAAACATATAACAATTTAAATAAGCTTGGTGATACTGCTGATAGGAAATGTCTGGTGATACTGCTGATATGAAATTTTAGTGGTCCTTGCCCAGAATGCAACATTACCAGGATAAAGTTTTAAGCATCTACACAGAATAAAATGCAAAAACAAAGAAAAGAAACTGCTATTGTGCGTCACCAGGGATTCATTTCTGAAGAACTGCATTTCCGCCCCAAAAAATATATTGACAAGTGTACATTTCACTCTTGTCTAGGAGTTTGTTTGCTTGTCCTCAAATGACATAGATAGATGAAATGAGAGTCCTAGTTTCAGTTTTGAATTACTTGAAGCATATTTTTATATTCTCTTTGGCATTTCTGGTGAATAACATAAATACAAAGTATAGTATAAAAGTATATGTATACAGTTGGCACTGTAACAGAAAATCAAAAATGACTGATAAAACTGTATATGATTATAATTAATTATTAGTTATGTGGTCATGTCAGTGAGGCCTGTGGTTCACTGACTACAATAAGTCTGAAGGAATTAATACAAGACATCCATAGTGACTGGAAGAGCCAGTGGAATAGAAGCACAGACCAACTGCAAGGACTGCAAGGACTGTCCATGTGGGATATTTTATTTCTGGTGCCTGCATAACTTAAATAGCTGCCTATTAGATTCTTTTTGCACGATTACAGATTTTTCAGGGAAGCTTGCATGTAAACTGTGGGAGAAGCCACCTTGCCTGTGAGGTCTTTGCACCTTGTGCCCACTTCTAGCTGCACTCCAGGGGAGGAATATACCTGCACCAGCCACCTGAAGGGGAAAAAGTTATTCAGTGTAATTTGTTAAGGTCCTTAGGTGCATCAACCTAAGCATTAGTCTGGGAATCTTGACTGATTGTTTTTTTAATGGCCACCTGATGTCTTCAGTGTTGTGGGGCTGTGGACAGGAGGACTTTCTAGAAGAAGAGTAGCTCAGTGGCAGTAACCAATTGTTCTCCTCGTTCAGAAAGCAGAGGATTTGCCTCTCACACTTTGTGGAGCTAGGTGAAACCCATACACGCTGGTTTCTTCACTTTCAATGTTTCTTCACTTCCACCTTGCTGCTCTCAAAGTGGATTAAAGTAAAAAAAAAATGCACAGAGTTGATTTGGAATAGTTGTGTGCACAGAAGCTCTTAACAGCCTGAGGACAAAAAGGAAAACAACCACTGGAAGGTGGTCTTATTCACTCAAAACCGCTATTGCTTCAGCAGCAAAATCAAAGAATTGAGGTATCCTGACTTCCTATCCACCTCCTACCTGCTAGCCCTCACCACCAAAAAAAAAAAGAGTGAACCTCAAACATTTGCAAACAGTTTTTTACAGAAATGCAATGTGGCTGTCCATGGTTGTCCTCCTGTGTAACACTAGATTACTTCAAAAATGGGGTCCTTCTTCAAACCATGATGTGCCTGCCTAAAAACATACAGTTGACTGCGTTCAGAATTATATCCTATCCCCAGCAGCAACCCCAAAGCTAACCCTCTAGACAGCTCCATCCGCCATTTCTTTCACACATCAGTAACTTCAGAGTCAGTATGAGTAAGACTTCAGATACAGTCCCCCATAAAACTTGGTGTAGGCAGGACAGCATGATTGATTTACTATATAAAAGGAGAGGAGGTAATCATTGTATCTTAGCAGCTTGAATTCTCATATCTACTTTCAGGAAAGCTGAGCTGAAAAGAATTTGGAAAATATAAATAATAATTCTGCACTCAGGACAGAAGATTGTTTGTGAGTTTTTCCTCAATGTTAGAACAAGTGTTCTTTGCCTGATGAAATCAGCTGGAGTGTTTCTGTAGACCTTCACAGGCTTCTAGACCCCCTCTGAACAATACCTCATTGTTAAGGGAAACCATACCACTGTGATATATGATGCTGTGCTTCTAATATGTGATATTAACTTACTCTGCTGTAAATAATACCACCAAACTGGAAATCTCTGCTGCTGGGAATTGTTAATGAAACAGTGCTTGCAGACTGATTAGCTCCATGAACAAACCCAAATCATGCATAATCTAAGAATTTGGCTGCTAAAAACAACGCCATGAGATATAATTTGAGCATGAGGAACAGAGCTCTGAAGGGACCCCTGTTAAGTCCACTTGAAACAAATAATCTCTCAAGGCACTCTTGGGGTTTTTGCCCTGGTCTCTCATAGATTCTGGTACATTAGTTCATCTAATGCAAAAATTGATCTGTTTAAAATGTTGAGTTATCAAAACAACATACTCCTTCCATCTCATATATTAAAAAATCTCTGAGAATCCAAGCCCATGTGGAGTTAATCAAACTGAATGAAAGAAACCATATAAAATGTTTGGTTCAGCCCATAAAGCTGACCAATCTTAACAATAGGGGGAAAGGAGGAAGGATGGTTTTATTTTAATTTTTGGGAGAGGGCTCTTCTTTTGAAGAGGAAGGAAGTATGAATAAATTTCAGTATAAATGACTTCTTGACTGATGCAGTGTGGGAACCACTCTGGGCCTTTTCCTATGGAGAAATTAAAACTTTGTGTATGAAGTTGAGTGAACTTGTTTTCCCCAAAGCAGCTTTACACCCCTCTGCTATTCTAGGTGAATATTCTTATGAACAGACAGAGCATTAGAGGGAGCTGACACACCAGGCTGTGAATTACAAGTGTCATTTGTCCCTGTTTCTGCTGCAAACACTGCAGGACCAAGAGCAGGGCTGGGGGTGGTGTGGAAGGTCTCAGCATGGGGTGAGAGGCCCCATGGCTCTGCCATACCTAGATGTAGCTTTCCAAATCTCTGCTGCAGTGAGAGAAGGAGTGCTTTTTCAAGCCTGATGGCAAGTGGAAAGGAAGATTTGACATCTCCTGGCTTGTGCGTTCAAGGGATGGACAGCTGAGGAAGCAGCTACAGCTTTGCCTTTATTTGATCTGGAGAGACAACCATAAAAAAAACACCATTTGATCTCTTGGGGGATTTCTTAAGACAATGTTCCAAACCTTTGCGATCTTGCCTGTAAGCTCCTTGCCCCATTTCCCTCTCTAGGGCTTAGAGGGCCCTAGAGGTGGAGGTGAAGCATCCTGGAGGTACTAAATGGCCCTCTTAAACTCAACAGCCAGCCCCATCCTCTCCTGTCTCCAGCTGGGTCATTCCTAATCCATTCTAATCTCATCCAGATGATTTTGTGATGGAAACACAATACTTCCACAGTATTGCATTATTTCAGCTATGGCCAGGTATCACCACCCAGCAATCACCTTGACCCTCTGACATTACAGAATGACTGGCTCATTATGGGAGCCAGTTTGGCATCCATTGTGAGAGAGAATTTGCAAAGCAGCCTGAGGGAATTTGGCGCCCCATTCCTATTGAATTACAATGGGATTTGGGCATTGAATTTCCTTAGTTAGTCATTTTAAACTTCCCCTTCTTTTTAAAGTAATAAAGGTGGGGTTTTAATAAGGACTCTGTGTTGGCTTAACTTTGCTTCTTTTGAAGTTGCTGGACATTTTACCACTGACTTCAATGAGAACATCATTTGGCCAGTGCTATGCAATTTTGAAAAACTCACAGTGGAGATTTTGAATGATTTGCTCTTATATTTATGACCTAAAAGTTTATCCAAAAGATTAATTTAGGGGGAAAAAAAAGAAAAAAGAAAAAAAAAAGAAAAAAGAAAAAAAAAAAGAGGTGAAGGGAGGAACCAAGCACAGTGGAGAGAATTGAACTGATGAAATTTAATAAGTAAGTTCCAAGGTGCTCTCCAAATGTAGCTTGGTTATCTCAGTCTCAAATAGCCTTGAAAACCCTAATATTTATTTAACTATGGAAGATATGAAGGGGTTTCCAAGACACTTTTCAGTTATGGTACGCCAGTATATTCAAAAAATCAGCTTTGAAGACCAAGACCTAATTAACTTTCTTCAAGATGCTTTATCAGCTCCATCTAGGTATTTGTTAAAAACCTCTTTCAAGCTACATATATAGATTATTAGCTATTAACTTAATTATGTGGCCTTTGGTCAATTCAGAAAATCTTCTCTGAAATCAAATGTGAACCAGAGTCCACTGGCACAGTTGAATGTTTGGAAATAGCTTGAACTTCTTATTAATTCTGCTTGATAATGAAGGATTGTCTTTGGCAGTCTTGAAACCCTACTTTGAAAGCAGTCACTTATCCCTTCTGGCCATGTTTTTACCACCATTTTGAACTGAAATTGCACAGGGAGTGACACATGGTTAACAATGGGAGATCATCAACTTAAACATCTTCCATTTATGTGAAAGCATTGGTAATGCAATGAGACAGCTGAGGCCATGAGTCTATGCTGAGGGCAGGCTCCAGGCAGTGGAATTTTCCTGTAGCCAGAAGATGGGACCCAGGTATCAATGCAGCCCTCTAAAAAAACATAAGGGATGAGAAGCTGGAGAGGAAGCTCCAAGACGAGGACCGTTGAGCGGGATGTACTTACCTGGCAGGTATTTTTTGTCTACTTGCAGGATCAGCCAAGGGAGAAGGAAACTGGCTGGGCTGCAGAGAAGCTGCTGCAGGATTCAGAGGAGGACCTCTGTAGAGGAAGTAATATCCTGAACTCCTTAATGGATGCCTAGGGCCAAAAAGGAACAATGGTGAGGAGGCAACCAGACAGAACAGCATTTGATTTGGTCTGAAGCTGTATTTTCCTTCTGTGAGACAAAGTGCTGGAACAGTGGCATGTAACTCCCAGAAAGGAGGTGTATCTCATTGTCCTCGGTTATCTCTAGTCCTAAACAATGCCACATGCTGGGAAATCAGGATGACCAGCATTGCTCCAGGGCTCCAGGCTGGCTGGATTGTGTCTCCCATTTTTATGGGGAGATGAGGTATGGAGAGCTTCCCCATTGTGCCAGGCAAAGGGACCAAAGGAGGATGTTGTAGCTGACCACTGGAATTCTATGAGAGCAAAAGTCCAGCAATTCCATGAGCTCTAGGCAGGCAGCTTAGTGAAGTACCCAGCCCCGGAGAGTCCAACTGGGCTTCATTGATCAGTGTATTTGATGATCAGAAAGTGAACTTGATCTCTAATATCAAAATCAACTCTCCCACATCTGTTCAATTAATTACTTTCTCTGTATTAGTTGTGATTAGCGTCAAAATTAACTCAGGCTCATGCAGTGTCTTCCATTATGTGTTCCTTCATATGCTGTATACAAAAGTTATTGCACTCAATTTTTTTGAGTCCTCAGTGGACTATGGTCCTAGCTCTAGCTCTAGCAGATTGGGTTTCTGGTTCTAGTAGTGTTTGCAAACAGGACCAAAGCAGGAAATAACCTACTTGTTATATGTGGAAACTTCTCTTTGCAGAGGGCAGAAGCAAGCTCAATGCACAGGGAAATGTTTGGTCCACTCCAGCAAATGTGTGCTCAAAAAAATAAAAATAATATGAAAGTATAAACAGCAAAAAGGTTCTCCAGAAAAAGTTGACCTAAAAGGAGAAACCTTGAGATAAAGGAAAAATGTTTTAGGTGGGGGTGAAGGAAGGCAGGAGAACAACGCCTAATTTTGCACTTTTTCTTTCCTTAATTCCATGAAGATGAGAAATATAATAACTAAAAAATAAGAATTTAGGCTCAGCACTTTTCTTCAAGGCAACTCCTCTTAGCATTTAATGCTGAAAAAAGATAGTCATGGGTGCACATATCCAGAGGAAAAAGACCTTCTTCTCACCTCTTGGCTGCTATTCAGCTTAGAGGGTTTTGTTTGTTAGCCTCAGATGCATACATTTGCATGACCTGTTTGGACTCAGCTCCAAAAAAGAATTTACACACAGAGATAAACTGCAATTCAAGCACAGAACTCTGATTTGGCGTTAACAAACTCAGTTCTTTCTGTAGCTAGCAGTGAGGCACATATGTACTGAATGTACAATACTGTGGGTTACACTGACAGCAGCTCTTCTTCCGCCTATTCCTGACTGGAGTTGTTTCTTAAATTATGGCAAAGGCTACTAGAGCAAATAGGAACCAAGGTCTGACACAGGCTCCACCCTCATTGTCTCAGTTCAAGGCATTCTCCTCCATCTTCCATGTAGGTTTAATTGTCTGATGTCTCTGATTATGGATACAAGACAACAATTCTCTTTGATTCTTCCTGATGTGAGAGGTTAAGAAAAAAACAACTGACAGTTTTAATAATTCCAGTTACACTGTCAGTTTATTACAAGATTCTTTGCTGTGGACAACCCAATTCAAATAGAAAGCCACTGAGATTTGCTTACAAGTGCTCTGAGAGTGGACAGATGCCCAGAGATGTTTAGTCACACTTAAGCCAAGACATATTAGTAATTATTATATGAGTAACATCTTTGACACATTGATAGGATGGTTAACTGATATCTGCGTGTGTATAGCACCCCTCTATCTTTTCCTTGGATACTGTATTTATAACCCTGACCACCTGAATCAATATTTCAGGAAGAAAACTCTAATGACTTGTGAGATTTTCTGCCACTGTCTTGCTTCTCTCAGTGATTTCACAATGGGTTCATGGGGTTATGGCTTCACTCCCTTGTACCTTATTTCCCCTCCCATGTAGTTATTGTCTGTTCATTGCTACAAAATATTTGCATGCAGGCAGCTATAGTTCTCCTCGGTGCCCAGCAGAGAGACACCCTGTTCCTAACTGGTGTTTCTAGGCTCTTCTCCCATGCAGATAATGCTGAGTAGATGTCCTAGCAGATATCTTTTGCATAGACTTTTCCTTCCAGAATTCTTCTAAGAGTAACTTTGCTTGGTGTTATGTTTGCAGAGTTTTAGAAGAGAGGACTAACAAGGGACCTCATTGCAGCCTTCAGCTTTTCATGGAGAGGCATAGGGAGGATAGAGCCAGGCTTTTCTTGGGGTTGCATAGTAATAGGATGAGAGGCAATGGATGCAAACTGCAGCAAGCTAAGTTCTGATTACATAATAAGAAACAAAAATCCTGGTGTGGCTAGTCAGACACTGCAACAGAGGCCCAGATTTGATTGTGGGACCTCTGCCCTTGACTTTAAAAATTCAACTGGTCAAGATGTGGGGCACACTGATCTAACTGGCCATGGTAGGATGCTGAACCACCAGATGACCTCCAGAGGTCTCTTCCAACCCAAATTATTTTATCATTCTATGTCTACTTGCTATCTTACATATTTAGGCTCTTAGGGTTCCATAGAACATAACAATATTAAAAATTTGACAACAGATTGCACAAATTAATAAATAAACATCTTTTTCTCCTATCTTGGTGTTAATGAAGTTTTCTCTAAGGCTGAGTGAGGCTAATTCCATTTTATAAAAATGCAGGCTGATAAGAGTAAGTGTGGCTTTTCCGCCAACATACTTAAGAAAGATCTGCAGTTTCATTTTTTCCAATTAGAAATACAGAAGCATTAACTCTTTTTATCTTGATTGGCATCATGTTTCATAACGGAACACTATGAAACCAGTCCAACCATTAAAATCAAAGGGAGCCCTTTTTCTTGGTATCTGTGGTTTGCAAATCAGATCTTGTTGGATTTTGTTACTCAGTGGCTGTTGGGCATCTTTCGGGTTTTTTGCTTGACTTTTTAAAAATGCACAGAGTGGAAATGGCCAGAGTAAATTTATGCTTTTTCCATAATGTTCCATGCACCTTCTTTCACTGGGAAATGGTAGTAGAAGTGAAAGATTGCCCTTGAAATGATAGGGAGGGGCAGGATTTTAAAGACCTAAAACATGTGTTTGCTATCTTAACTTCTTCTTTATGCCTTTGCAGATTCTGCTGTCTCATTAATTTTAGTATAACCTGTACTTCAAAGATATGAAATATGCTAATTAATTAACTGTTGCTTTAATTCTTGAAATAGAAACTTAGCCAACATTGTCTTTGAAAGTGATTCTCCCTGTATTTACAATGATAAAACACTAAATTATGTTTTTGGATTTTCATGGTGAAACTAATATGATAATGTTGCTAGGTAAGTTTTCCAAAACTTTTTGCAAATTCTGGTATAATAACCCTCAGCTTGCATACACTGAGAAATTGTCTGGATGTAACAAACAGTGACATTCATGTTGCTTTTCTTGTCTCTAATGGGGAAGAATCAGGACATTATTGTTGTTGGAGGTCTTGATGAAGTTCATTGAAATGAGAGGAAGGACACTTGCTGACCTCAGGGCTGCATAAGTAAGAACAACAGTCCTAATTTTGAATTTGTTATCTTTCTGCCTAATTTTCTTTTAATCAAGATGTTCTTAAAAGTTAAACATGAACTCAAACTATTTGCATGTTCCTTCAGTCTTAAAGCTTTGGTTTTTTCTCCTCTTTTTGAAGAGAAGAACAGCCAACGTTATCTATCAAAAAATAAAGCACATAATTTATGGCATTCCATCAGCTAAACAGAGAGGTTAACTCTCATGAATTGCATGAAGCTGACTGCCTGGTTCACCAAGATATCTTCTTTTTTAATTTGACAGAAACCATGCAAAATAAAACTAGATACCCCCCAACAATTCTGTGGGAGCCCAGCACTCCAGCTGTAGAGAGATCATAGGAGAAGAATAAGCAGGCTATAGCCCGAGTCAAAAAAAAAAAAGATAAACACACCCCTAGAGAACAGCTTTTTCGTTCAGGTAAGCTTGAGGAAGGGAATATTTATACAAAAGCCAATTTACTTTGCTGGTAGCTGTTTTGTTTATTAATACCACTGAAGACACAAGTGCTTCATTTCTCCCAGCCCAGGTTTCTTTTCAGCCTGACCTTCTGTCACATGACCTGAATAGCATAATATTGCAATGTGTTACCATGGAAATGATAGTGATGATGGCATGTGTTCAGCATAGCCAAATTTGAACCTAATGAGAGCAGATGTGGCTTTGAGCTTTCATCCCTAAAGAGCAGACCTGGTTATATTGTCATGTCTTTTCTTAGGAATCATGGAGAAAACCCTTAAACACAACTCTCTATGATTGTATTAACTGTGAACAACAATATGAAAGTATGGAAATAATTTCTACTTGCTGTAAACACCTTCTTATTAAGTCAAACACACCCACATCAGGAGAGCTGTGAAAGAGGACAAGGCATGAGGAAAACAAGAATTCTTAGCCATCTGCAGTTCCCATTGCTGATGTGCATTATCTTCTCCAAACATAAGCAGATTCCTGTACGTCACTGTGTGTTATCAGTTTTGGTCTCTACACTTTCCTAAGAAAATAACTACTTCCAGTTGCTGCAGGCCAGTATGACATGCCATGCAAAGCTGTAGCACCATGAATAAATTATGGCTGTCACCAACTTCTCCGTCTAAAAAAGACTGTTACAAATTATATTAATTATAAATTAGCACTACCCTTGAGCACTGCTAAGAGTGAACATCTCACACATGACTTTGCTAACTAAAAGAATAAGACCTCCATTTCACCACAGTAAAGCCTGCACAAGCAATGCATTCTCCATGTGAGAACAGCCACTATGCTAAACAACCATGGAGACAGAAAAGGTCCTCATGCAAGAAAGGAGCATTCAAAGCAAACATTTTAGAGCTAGTTCCTGTCAGCTTGTCAGCCGTGTCAACTTGGAGCAGTATCAAGAACTCAGCTGGATCAAGATCAGGAGAAAAGTCTAAGACTCCTTCGTAATTACTCTGGATAATGCCTTCCTTGTCCCTTCTTGGGGAGAGACTGAACCTCCTTAACTCCCCCTGCTCCCAGTGTGTTGTCAGACAGGGATGCCTGAAACAAAGTAGCTGTGAATCTCACCCATGATGATGTGTGAATTGTCTTATGTTGCAAGTATTGTGGGTTTATCTCTAGGTTTGTCAAAAACAAGACCAACTTTGGCTACAGCAGCCGTACTTGAAAAAATTACTTACAAATACTGACATAGGTAGCTGTGTATTGAGATGGAATAAATCATCTTACCTTTGTGTGTGGAGTCCTTCTGTCTGCCCTTTTTCTTCTCCTTGAGGTTTCCAAAAGTCCTGATTCTAAGCCAGAAGTTCAGATGAAAATCCTTATTGCTGTATCTGTGAGAACTTTCTACTGGAACTCCCCAATGCATTTTCCAGCAGTGGACATGTGGACAGACACCATCCAGAGACTATCTGAGAAGCCAGCTTAATCCTCTTGGTATCACAACATTGGACCAAAACTAATTAGGGAAAACCTAGAACTTCCTCATCAAAAAATAAGGTGCACACCCTCCATATATGTTTATAAACATGGGGAAAAGACACGCTAAAAGAGAGGAATACCATATCATTGTCTACTCCCTTTAATTCCTATGTGCATTATGTGGCTATCTGAAACCCACAATGTCCTTTCAAGCATCTGCTGCTGCTTCTCCTATTCTCCCTGTAGTTCCTTTTCCTTCTTCTTTTCTTCAGAAATCCATGATAATCTTAAACCAACTCCTATTTCCAGACTCTAAACTTAAACTTCAAAGCAACTCAGCAGCAAGGGAGGGCACGTAATCTGCACTTTCCCTTTGAAGCCTTGGCCTCACACTCTGCTTCCCCATTCTCACAGCTCTGCACCTTCTAGGGAGATGTCCCTCTAATGTTGCCGGTCGTCCTCTAGGAGAGCAGACTTCACAGTGCCCCTGCTGAGCATCTGGAAAGGAAGAGAGGTGCCGACACCAGCCAGCATCCCTCTCTGGAGTGCTCTCCCAGGCCATGAAGCTCTCACCATCTTCAGGTGGAATGGCACAGCATGGCATGGTGCTTGGGCAGAGAGGGGTCAGGGCATGGTCCTGGATGGACAGACCACAAAAGACAGAAGGCAGGACCTGTAAAGAGGTTGTGTTTCAGCACACTAGGGAGTTTGCCATCATCTTTCCTTAGCACTGGCCAAACCCAACACAACCACATGTTCCCCATGCACTTAATATGACACCAGTCAGGCAGGATTATCCCGTATGGTTCAGGGTGACAGTGCTTTTTGCCTGGTTTTGACATGCCAGTTCCATGGTGAGCACTGAAGTATGATGGGTGATGACTGTAGCCAGCAGCCATAGGCTGGCAGCAGGCCGAGTGTATCACCAGCTACAGCTGAAACGTTAGCTGAAAGCTGGGTGAAAGGAATCTGTTTAACAGGTGTGCTAGGAATCTGGCATGGAGACCTGGTCTGGGGCCAGTACCACTGAATGTCTGCTGTGTTGATTCGTTGGCTGGCTAGAGTTACAGCAGGGTGGAGGGAACCAAATGCAAATGCCTCTTGGTCTGTAGCAGCTTCTTGCTTGCTAGAAAATTCCCTCAGTGTTCCTGAGTCACCTACCGCGCAGGGGCTGCAGCCCTCTTTTTCTCTTGGTTTTCTTTTTTCCTCCAAGAACCCATGCAGCTGTCCTTTACCAGGGATAGTTCCTCTGCAGTCTCAGTTTAAAACCAGAAAACACAAAGCAGCAGGGAGCAGCAGTCCTGAGAACTGGCTGGCTGAGTGCAGACATCAAAATCTTTCAGATATGACTTTGTCTACTAACCGTAGGCAGATCAATGTCTGTTTGTTGGTAAGATAACCTCAGACTAGGAATTTATGCATCAGACTCTTCTCTCCTGTGTAGTTACTATCAGGATTACCAGAACTACCTTGATCCTAGCAAGGAAGTTACTCCAATTTCTAGACTGTCATTTCAAAGCTGCCAAGTCAACCTTCTCATCACGCTTCTAACAGATAATGATTGGAAGAGATCTAAACACGTTAGGCTTGATGGGTTCAGACAGTTTTAGATAGCAAGCTGAGTAAGAGCTTTCTGAGCCAAAGAAGTATCCTCTGCATCCTCGTGACTTCAGCCACATGTCAGCTAGCCCTAATGTGTGAATATGTCTGACTGTGAGCCAGGAGGCTTCCTGATGTCCCATTGACTTCACTGGGAGTTCTGGGTGGGCAGAACCAGGTGACAAAAGCACTGGGGAAGCTTGCTTTCATCTGGAGTTTTCAAATATGCCATTACCAAATATTAAATGAAAGTTTTACTTCGTATGCCTGAGATCAACAGGAGCTTTGTTTCTGGTCTCAGTGGCCTTTTTGGAAGAGCATTTACTAATTTCTGTGCTTCTGTCCACCAACTACAACTACAGTGGAAACTTTTTACCAAGTGTTACCACTACATCCAGCAAATAAAGAGAGATGATAGAAAAGCATGGGTTTGCGGTACGAATGGCCTGGTTGCTTCCAAAAAGAAGCCCTGAAATGGCAAACAGCATGTACCCCGATCTGCACAAATTTAGCTGAGTATGGCTGGCCACAGCGTGATATATTCAGTCCACTGAAAATCTTTGCAGGATCAGAGTCCTAATCAGTTCAGCTCTGTGTACTCTTACTCTCATTATTACTATCCTACTTTGTAATTGATCTCCCAGAATGATGAAGGGTAGCAGAATCTGTCCAAGACTTGTTAAAAATTGAAGCGAATTTTTCACCACCGGAAAACAAGAACAAACAGAAGCAGACACATAGGTTATACAGGTAAACGTTCCTAAATGAGCCTTATTCCGTAATTCTTCAAAACAGCAAGCATGCAATCAGGTCAGGGAAAATTGCTAACCTGAAACAATAATTATGATTTGCCTTTTGTGATTTAGCAATTAATTAGCATATGACTAGTGAACATTAGTCTTATACAAGATTGCAAATCTGTAGTCCCAACCCCAGCTGGAGGCTCTGTTAGACTACACTGCTGACATAAGTCTTAATAAGTAGATTGGTAATCTCTGTTATGGGCTTCTTTCCTGTTCAGAGGGTATGAAACATCCCATTCCTCTAGGTCTGAAGCAGGATTAATTGATTGGTCTCATATGAACCTGAAAGTCATTAAGAGCACGAAGGATGAAAAGCAACTCAAACTGCTTTATTACCATTTTCTAGTAAAGTACCAGTTTAGACTCTGGACCTACTGTGAAGCAGCAGGTTTCCAGATACTGAGTGTGCTGGCATGTGCTTCTGGAAAAGAGGAAACAACCGATTCCTAAAAGCAGAAACATCTGCTTAAGTCATGAACACACTTTCTGACTGAGGCCAAACAGCAGGATTGCTAAAGAAGTCCATGTGCTGCCAGCCCCATTGTCTGGAGTCACAGCAAAATGGTGGTGAATGGTGAATCACACCAGTTCCTCCTTCACCCTCAACATGCCTTTAGATAAAAATTAATTTTATGGCTCTCAATGTAGTCCTTACCATGATGGTTTTTACAAGAAAGGCAAGGAGGGTCTTTTTTTTTTTTTTCCCTGCCATGGATGGAGGAACAGAGCTGTTTGTGGAAGAGACATGAACTTCCAAGAGGGAAAACTGGCGTGGTTGCCAGTCTGGGCACTGCACTAGGAGATCCCACATCTTTGCTTACGGTGGTTCTCCTACACTGTGTTTTCATTTTTTGGGCTGCTTGATCCAGTTGTTTTTCCATTTAAACCAGTAAACTCTTGTCGAAGTCTCACTGACAGGGTAGTAATACAAATAGAAGGGAATTTGACCCAGTTAATACAATACTGATGTTAGGACCCCATTTAACATGCTTTCTTATTTACCCAGAGTTCAGTTTAATTGTCAGAATGATTCAAGTAAATAAGGGGAAGCGATCATTCCTATTCTGGAACACAGCTTTTCTGAAAGCAGCAGAGCTGCCAAAATCCAGGTATAAACATCAACATACTTTTAGCAGTTCAGTATCATCGGCAAGTGAATATGATTGAGAAACCTGACTACCAGTCTGAGAATCTTACCAGGAAAACTCTCCCCATCTTTTATCCTGAGTTGGGAGGGTGGGCTTTTTCACTTGCGTCAGAATGAAAACTTACTTAAAATCAAAAGAATGACAGCAGAGTCTGAAGAAAAGGTAGCAGATGGCAAAATTCAACCCTGTATCAATAAGCAGTGTGTGTAGACTTGTACTCTGCAAAAGTAGAGCATGGGTTGAATTTTGAGCTGCGATTAGCTTTCCCATTGAAGTTGTCAGCTATTGTCTGTGAGCATTTGCTAAAGTCCTTGCAGAATGGGGGCCATAGAATTGAATACAGCCCATAGAGAAGAAAAGTGCATTGTCAACCTGTGGGGCATGTTTTGCAGTCCCTAGCACACCTTCCCTTACAAATTGTTTACCCTTGTTCTCTGCTTCACAGCGTTATATGGACATTTCCTGCTTCAGAACTAATCCTGCAGTGAGTCCTATAAGTGAGACCTTCAGTAAGGGGTTCTTTCTTCTTCTTGCTTCCAGCACTCACAAAACCATTTCTCCATCCACACTTCAGCAATGCACTCAAGCACGTGCTTAACATTAAGGTCATGCAGGACTTATGTATGTGATTAAAATTAAGCATGCATTTAAATGCTGTGTGGAACTGGGACCTCAATGAGGATGGCTGTTGGATCAACCTGCTATGACCTCTGCTGAGCTGATTATAACTCAGCCTTTGTAGCATTCTATTTTTCCCCAAAAGTCATAGTTTATTCACTGTGTCTTGTAACAGAAATTTAAATGGTCCTATTTTGTTTCTATAACACTATGCAAATGAATATTGATTTTTCAAGCCCTGTAAATATTTGAGATGATAGGAAAGAATTCCCACATCATTCCCCAGCCCCCTCCCCAACAAATTCTGTAACACCTTTTGTGCACAGAAGGCATGTGAAGTATAAAAACACTTTGGATGCTTTTAAAATTCTATCAAAAAAGAAAATCAATTTCTGTAAAAATGTCAAGTTTCTGCAAAACAAGTTTAAGAGGAAAAAGGTGGACGTTGTGTTCGTGTCTGCAGCAGAACAAAGAAGAATTGCTAATCACCAATACCACAAAGATTCTTGTATTGTCCACTTTTTGGCCATTGAAAAATTTGGAGGCATACATAATGAGGCAGATTTCCTTTACTTTCTTTTCTGAAGGAACATTCTTGCTGAGAGGTCAGAGAGGATTCTGAATATGCCTGTAGGATTGAGAAGCAGAAGGAGATTTTTAATTTTTGTTCTGCAGTTTCAGATCTATGGATTATGACAGTCTATTACCCAAAGAAAAACAAAACAAAAGCAAAAACATACAAGCCATGAGATCATCTGCTTCACTGCTGTAAACAGATTAGCCCCATGTCATGTGAAAACTCCTTATCACACAGATGGGATTTAACATATGAGGACTCACCCTTTGCCGTGTGGCCCTACATGTCCATTCACCCTGATGTTCTAACTGCAAAATATTTTAACAGTCTTTTTTCCAATTTACCTATCACCCATATTATGAACAGAGACAGTTGATTTTCCTTCTGATTTTTAATCCTTCCCCCTTTCTGTCCAGAAGGACTGCTTAACCTAAAACCTTAATCCTTAAGCTTGGAAGTCTGTAGTCACTTGCCTTCATAACCATGTTAGCTTTATCACTGCATCATCAGAAGTACTATTTTTTTTAACAGAAACGTCAATGTGCTAAGCCTCTCTTCCAGCATTGCAACCTTCTGATATTTCAACCTGAAATAATGCTAGTGTCTTTGCCCAGCCTCATAGCTGGGGCACTTTTTAATTTTAGTTTATTTTAACTCATACCCAGATATCTGGGAAATCTTAGCTAATAAGAACCAAAAGGCTATAAAACATTTCATATCTTACCTTCATGGAAGAGAGAAAGAGCTATTTACCTTAAACAGACAATTAAAAATAGGGATGAAAGTTCAGCATTGTAAAGTCAATGAAATCTTTGCCATTTACATCAGCAGGCCATAATTTTACCTGGAATGTTTTATTTGGTTCCTGGGTGTTCTTAGCTTTGGCCCTGCTCTGCTTCCACAGGCTTTACAATAGCTTCAGCCCTTTTTTTCCAGTGAGAAGGCATTCATATAATTGAGTGTATGATGTTTCCCTCCTCTCTCGCCGAGAGTGGCTAATAACCTCACCCTTTATTAGAGATGGGAAAAAACACACAGGAAAGAGATGCTGAAAACCAAAATTCATTATTTCTGCCACTCATGGAGGACTTTTTTCTTCATTAAGCGAAGTATCTTGAGGGCACAAGAGAGCTTTAAAATCCTTTTCCTTCAGATCAGACTTCAGCTCTTATATCCTTTTACCACTCCATCCAACTATTTCTCTACTTACAGCACTTGCAATTAATTTTTTGGGCTTTCCATTCTGCCTCTCACCAACCCACCTCTCCCCAGGACTGGTTCTTTTAAAGATACGCAGAACTTCTCTACAATACATGAGATTCTTCTGTTTATACATGGTATGCAAAATATATGCTTCAAATTTTCATACTCTGCTATTAAATTAGGTAATAGGAGGTTAAATCAAGTGGTTAAATCAGATATTCTTATTTAGCTCTCTGGTATTCATGCTAATGAAAAGTTGAAACCTCTTTTTTTCTGAATGTTTACATTCCAAAACTTAAACATATTTATAGTATCACTGTTCATAATTGTCTTTCTTTCACTCGTGAAAAAAGCAATCACAGACAATATATTCCACTTGTTTTGAAAAATGTTAACTTTTCATTAAAAATAGACAAGGTTTGGAATTTAACTAACAGACTGACAAGTCTAGATTTAAGTGCTTACTTCATGTGAACAATTTCATCTTGTAGAATTTCCAATATTTTTATTAAAAAGTCATGAGGGAAAATGATGGTCTAGTACTTAATATCCGACACTATAAATTTATCAAAAACTAAAGAAGGGCCTATAGAAAAATGGGAGTTCATCACAGGGCTCCTGTGAGGGGGCAAAGTAGTTACACCTTCAGTCCTCAATGTCTAGAGTTTCATGCCTGATCAATAAGGAAGGCATGCAAATACAGCCTTCATTGCACAGAAGTTTCTGGAATTACAAATGTATGTTGCTGGCACGACCACCTGCACACAACCTGTATTCCTGAAGTGGAATGGGCACTTCATCAACCACAGCACTGAACCCAGCTCCACTGAAGCCAGTGTAACCAGAGTGTTACACACTGGCCAAGGATGTGGAAACATAAATGCAGATCTGTGCACCCTTGTTCCCTGCAGCACTGTCAGTGTGCCCACAACAAATATAGGTGGCTCGTGTTTCCCTCAAAAGGATGCCTCAGATTCCTTCTCTGAAGGGGTGCCTGGCTTGTTAGCTGCCTGGTAAAATAAAAACACAAGGCTTTTCTTGCTAACCTATATCTCAGCCTTACCTAGAAATACAAAAGGACTTGTTCTTCAATTTTAAGAGTTTAAGAAGAAGGAATTTAATCTGAAACATGAGCACTCCTGATTAAATAAATAACAAGGCATGAGAAAAGCTGTGTAACTTCTGTGGAAAAGTTGAGGCCTAGTTTGGTTAACCTTAACGTATGGTCTGTTTCATATGTCAGTTGTGTTCCTAATGCAGAAAATCATGCCTTAGAGATGTTGTAGTACCAAGAGTTTGGAATTTAATCTGTTCCCTTTTTCTTTACTAATATTATTTATTTTAAGAGCACCAGGCAAGATCAAGACTCCATCTTGCTCATCAGAATTGTCAAGCAAAAAAAAAACAACAACCAAACCACAATTACTTAAAGTATGCAAGATTCGTCTGTCAGGTCAGATTGATCCTGTCTCTCACAATGACCACTAGCAGATTCTTGGGGAAGGAATATGAGGCTAGAACAGCTACAGAGACATCTTTCCCTGGCACAGTCTTACAGATTCTGAAAAAAAAAAAGAAGGTAAGTCTCTACAAACCTGAATATATTACTACTTGTTGTGAGAATTAGGTTGTGTACTTGTGTGTGTCCATATACTCAGTGTCACGCATGATTGGCCAGAAGGGGCTTCCAGTCAATTTACTCCAACCTCACACTTTGAACAACAGCTGGCTTACCAGACAGTAAATCCAACAAAAATATCTGACCTGCTGGACCCCAGAATAGAGCTTTAAAATCAAAGTCTTTGAATATGGCATCAGAGAACAGCATCTTGTCAAGTCATTCACCTTTGCTTGAACATAGCTCAAATTTTCAGCTCTGGCTGGACCTCAGGAGGCTTGAACACCCCAGCCTTCTCTGACCCTCCACCAAAACAGATTTAATTAGAAATGAATTAAAACACACATCTAAACAACAGAAGCAAAACCTACAAGGGATCAGACTGCTCACTGTGCACTGGAAGATCTAAACACAGAGGAATCTGAGGGCTTCTGGGGGAGTTAACACCATGAGGATGACAGTCACTCTTAAACCCAAGTGTTACTAATACTCAACACTGTGAACTATTTGGCCAAAATAGAACAGGCAATCCCTTCATTTCTGTAGAACAATCCACACTATATTGAGCTTGGATTGAGGAGCCTGGAGCTTGCCAAAACTTTGACTTTATCAAATGTTCTTTAGTAGCCCAGCCAAAATCAACTTACTTTGATGGGTTGAAGAGCTTTCTGTTCTTTTCTGCTTGGGGTTCATATAGCACATGCATCACCTGGGTCTCTGAGTATTTCCAGTAGGGCATTAAGCAAGCCACTTGAGGACTGTTGCACATCTGTTCTCTTATCCTCTTTCAACAGGTTGTTTGGGCAAGCAGGTATACTGCTTACACAGTTATATGTGCCTGCATGCATATAGTTTTCACATACACATATGCTGGTGGCTACATATTTGCATGAGACAAAGCAATTTCAAAGAAATGCAGTTTCCTTTTTAAACAGTGGTGCAGTTTGCAGTTGTCCTTAAAAGGCCATTTCTT
>NW_009649181.1:113483-126562 GCF_000708025.1 Charadrius vociferus
GGTGTTGCCTTTGCAGTGTGGGGATCCACTCTGCTACTGGAATGAAGGACACCTGTCACCTTGGAAAAGAGAGGAAAATCTGACTGGGACCCCATGGGACTTTGTTCCCCAGATTAAAATCCTTTCTGAACTGAGGGACTGATGGATTTTTCTATAAAAGAGCAAAGTGTAAGTGCTCCTAGAATGAAATATATATTTTTCTCTGTTGGTCTAGAGATGTGGCAGGAAGGACCTAATCTTTTGGAAAGAACCATCTGAAAATGTACACAAACCCCTAACAAGTGAGTGCAACAGGCAGCCTGTAAGCTCTGCTCATCCTGCTGCTTTGTCTGCTGAAGCATTTGATAGCTTGCCTTGGTAGGTGAGACAAGAAACAGGGTCATGGAGGAGACAGGAGGCATCCTGCCCCTGCTTGTAAAGTTAAGACCAAAGCCGGCCATACTGAAAACCAGCAAGGATGCTCCTCTCTCCCCACTCAGATTCTGAAGCAGGCTGTGCTTCCAGCCCATGTGGCTGAAAAGAGAAACAAGCTCGTGACTGAGATGAGGAAGAGGTGGCAGAGGCTATTAGCAAGGACAGCGTGACTACATCCAAAGTGAAGCACCACTCACTGCAAGAAAGAGTAGATGCATCAGGCCCTCAAGCTTTGAGTCAAACCCCATTGTGGTTGATGGAAAGCTTTCCATTCATTTGAGTGGAATAAATGAATGATTCATGACATATATTGTTTAGATGGTAGTGAGTGAGCAGTTCCCCAAGACAGGAATAAATCAGAAAGGTGCAGGCTCATGATGTATATGAAGTCTTTTTTAGATACAGATCGCACTACAGGAAGCCTTTGATCTTCAAGACAAATCTTACTTTGCCTTCAGCAACATTGAGTACATGCACAACCCAGCAAATATGTCCCCTGCAAGCCATAGTTTCTGTTGTTATGCTGAGTTTGTTTCTACAGCCAAATGTGAGTGACAAAATGGCGGGGCTGAAAAACACCGGGTGGAAGGAGGACAGGAGTGCAGGTCAGGACTCTTTCTTATTTATGAAACGTTGCTCTCCTGGCTTCCAGATTGATCAAAGTGTTTCCTATATTGGGAAGCATTTTGCACCCAATCCAACAAATTGCTAAAGCACAGGACTTGCAGGTATTCCTGTGCATAGGATTCATAAGGACTGTAGCAACAGACACTAATGCTTTGCAAACTTGTACAGAAAGCAATGCAACTGCATGAGGAATAAGCAGATGAAGGATGGTTTGTGCTGCTCCTTGCTATATGTAGTAAGAGTGCTTACAGCAGCCAGAGGTAGAATAATTAGTGATTATTGCTTTCCTTCTTGATTCAATTACTCAGCCAAATCCACCAAAGCCTTAAATTGAGTACAGACACCCTTTCCTGCTAACTGCATGTTTCCTTCAGAAACAATGGTATTGAAAGGTTCAGTTTAGCTTTCGTGTTGCTTCACCCATACTACAACTCTGCTTAACTGTGGTCATTCAAACTTGGGTTTGTTCAACTTCCTGTTTTACTCCTCTCATTTTTTTGAATACACTGGTAAGAAACCTCATTTTGAAAATGCTTGCCTGAGAAACTTTAGTTCAATGAGTATTAGTTTTCAGTATCTGCCATGCCTACCCAATTTGTTAAGATGCTTACTTCAATTTTATACTGATGTTGCTTATATAACTGTAACAAAAAATCTTCTACCAAATTTGCCATGATTAATGAAATGCAAATTCCACTTAAGTTGTTTTGTAAATCTCAGTTACTGGGGTTACAGTCTTCCCAAATTCATACACTAGAGGATTAATCTGTTTAATTAACTAGTATGTTAATAATTTCTAAAGTGTTGTGGTAAAAACAGTGTGAAAAAATCCAATTCATGTTTTAAATTTTTCAAATTGCCACCTCTAAATTCCCAAAAATGTTATAAAAAATTAACATATTTCAGTACAATTATCCTTCCATTCAAACCTCCATTGGAGAAGGCCAATTTTTTTAAAAAAAACCTATGGGGCTATCAGCAAGTTATTGGGATTCCATGTTACTAATGAACTATTTTAAAAATTGAATCTGCTAGAATTAGTTTATCACTTACTCCTAGACGCATGCATAGATGCATAAAGTAATTATTTAAATGACTTCTGAGTTAACAGTTTTCTTTCAAAAATACAGTTATACCAAAATGCTATATTATGCTTTTTGTTATTTCTAATCAGAAAATGAATGATTAAAATGAAATGTGTTGGAATATTCATAAGAATTTTTTACTTCCTCTTCTGAATAAAACCAAAAACCAACTTCAAAATATCCGAGCTCTCATGAAATCAAAAGTGTATAAAAAAATCAAAATCCTGCCAACTTTATTTAATGTTTATTAAACATAGCATACCAATTTATGAAATAAAACCCAAAATAAGAGCCAAAATTCATTGGTGACCTTTTGTGTTATGCCTTTTAAGCCTTTAGAATAGGTTTAATTTGGTTTCATTGCCTGGCTGAAGTGACCCAATATACACATTGTTCTTGGGAAGATCAGTTGAAAGCCATTGCATCTTGTTCTCTTATGTTTCTGAGGAAAGGAGAGAATAGAGGATGATTTGTGTTCCCAAGACCACACAGAAGAGAGTCATTCTGCCAATGGCAGGTAATGGGATTAACTGGATTTTGGTTCTCACCTGCAAGAGTATTCCTTAATAAATCAAAGGAAATAATGAACAGTATTCAAGTCTAAAAGTTTTAAAGATTTTTTTTATCTTTCATATACACTTTTCGGAGATAGGAAAAGATTATATTGACCTCTAGACACACAGTTCCAATACTTTGTTCCAGGTCAGTTCTTTGGTTTCCAAGGCCCTTCCCAGCCCTGATTTCAACCTTGAGTACTCAGTGGAGAAAAGTGAGCAGCCAAAGAATGGTTGATAAAGTAGGATGAAAGATGTGGTCAGAAGTAGGGAAACATGCCTTCCTTGACTTCAAATGGAGAGTAAGTGGGTCCCGCCTTGGCCATGGGGCTAGCTAGCCCTCTTTGAGCAGGTCCTTACGAAGGATGAGTGAAGGCAGCTCATTGGTGTGGTTGCCAAAGGCTGGATGCAAATGAGAGAGGAAAGACCTGGATGGCAGTCTTAAGTCAGGTGGCAGGCAGCAGTGGAGCTTTAGGAGACATTGGGGATGCAATGGAAGGCCGTGACAATACCATAGCTTTGTGTTACTTGGCAGAAATAAGGTTGAAATTGTAAGGCAAATAGCCTGGACTGTGATCTTGATGTGGTGATAATTTTTTTTCTCCAGTGGAGGGACAAGCTGGTGGCTTTCAGGAGTTACCAAACTTACAACCTGAGAGCATTGGAACAGTAGGTTTCTTTTGTACTGTTGAATTTTACACAGCAAGAAGAATAATTACTGCTGTGCAGTAGAACTTGTGTGTCTATTGCAATCTTCTTTTTATAATGCTTGTCAACAATGCCAAAATCTCCATTAAGCTCTTGCTATTCTGACTGGGAATCTAATAAAAAAAAAATAAATTAGGGATATTGTGTGAGACTAATTAAAACTGAGAATTCCACTAAGTGAATAAAAAAAAAATAATTCACCCATCCTGTGATGTGTACTTGCATTTAGGTGTCTTCACAAGGTAAATCTACCTGCATCACTGCAAACCTGTTAGGTATTTTGGTGTTTTCTTCATATGATTTAATACTGTAATATGTAAAAATAACCTAAAGCAAAAATAGCGTGATATAGAAACCCATGAAATAAAGAGTGCAGAAGAAAGAATGTAATCTTTTCCTGCTATTTTCACAGAGGTAAGTTGATGAAATCAGTGTCTGGTGCTTAAACTATGAAAAGACATCAAAAAGGAATGATGGAATTTCTTGGTTTCATCAGGTAATGTTAGAGACAGTGGAGTGTATTGGTGCTTTTATCACAGAAACTCTCTCAGGAACAGGGACCTCTACATCCATCTATGTGAATGTTAGCAATGAGGAAAAGAAGTAGACCTGTTCAACTTCAAACGTGCATTTTGGCCTCAACCTGTCCATTGCTCAGTTTGTTCACATTTGAACAAGGTTAGGTATCCATGGACAGAGAAACAAGTAGGATTTTGAGCTTGGCAAAAGCAGAAGCATCCTGGTGGCAGGATGTATGTGGCTTGGCTGAAGAGTCTTGGCTGATGGGCAAAAGACCTGGAATTAGACAGGTTCCAGGGCTGAAATGACAGGAAGCCTTGAACAAAATGAAAACATTTGGCAGGCTTCATAATCTCGGAGTGGAATAAGACTCCAAAACATGTTCCAAGATTCTGCAACTGGGGCCGTAGGTCAGGCAAGAAGATTAGTCTAAAGGCTTGTCTACACAGGAAATGGACTGGTTACATTGAAATAATGATACTGCTACAACTTGGCCAGTCGGTTTCCCAGTGTAAACAAGTCCTTAGCAAGGCAAAGAATTCCTTATGGGAGAGGAAAGACACAAGTTGGCTGGGCTTATCCATCAGGCTAAACTGTGGCTATCTCAGAGCTGGTTAGTCCAAAGACGGCTTTCAGTCGTGCTTGTTGGGGAAGACCAAGGAAAACAACTTCTGACAGATGGACATGTTAGCTAGGAAAGAGGAGTCCTACTGCCTTGGGAACACTGAAACAAGAGCTACATATTTCACAGGAATGGCAGTGTCCATCTCATAGAATCCTAGAATCCTAGAATGGTTTTGGTTGGAATGGACCTTAAAGATCATCTCGTTCCAACCCCCCAGCCATGGACAGGGATACCTCCCACTAGATCAGCTTGCTCAAAGTGCCAACCAACCTGGCCTTGAACACTTCCAAGGAAGGAGCATACAAAACTTCTCTGGGCACCTTGTTCCACTGTCTCACCACTCTTACAGTACCAAGTTTATTCCTACTATCTATTCTAAATCTACCCTCTTGCAGTTTGAAATCATTACCCCTCGTCTTATCACTACATGCCCTCATAAAAAGACCCTCTCCAGCTTTCTTGTAGGTGCCCTTCAGACACTGCAAAGTCGCTATAAGGTCTCCCTGGAGCTTTCTCTTCTCCAGGCTGAGCAACCCCAACTCTCTTAGCCTGTCTTCATAGGACAGGTGCTCAGGCCTCTGATCATCTTTGTGGCCCTCCTCTGGACTGGCTCCAACAGGTCCATGTCCTTCTTATGTTGGGGGCACTAGAGCTGGACGCAATATTCCAGGTAGGGTCTCACAAGGGTGGAGTAGAGGGGCAGAATCACCTCCCTTGACCTGCTGGACACACTTCTTTTGATGAAGCCCAGGATACGGTTGGCGTTCTGGGCCATGAGTGCACATTGCTGGCTTATGTTGAGCTTCTCTTCAACCAGCACCCTCAAGTCCTTCTCCTCAGGGCTTCTCTCAATCCATTCACTGCCCAGCCTGTATTTGTGCTTGGTATTGCACCAATCCACGTGCAAGATCTTGCACTTGGTCTAGTTGAACTTCATGAGGTTTGCACAAGCCCATGTCTCCAGCCTGTCCAGGACCCTCTGGATGGCATCCCTTCCCTCTAGCATGTCAACCACTCCACACAGCGTGGTGTCATCAGCAAACTTGCTGAAGATGCACTCAATCCCAACATTCATGTCACCAACAAAGATGTTAAACAGTGCCAGTCTCAATACCAACCACTGAGAAACACCACTCGTCACTGTTCTCCACTTGGACATCAAGCCATTGACGACAACTCTTTGAGTGCAACCATCCAGCCAGTTCTTTATCCACCAAGTGGTCCACTGGTCAAATCCATGTCTCTCCAATTTAGAGACCAGGATGTCATGCAGAATAGTGTCAAATGCTTTGCCCAAGTCCAGGTACATGATGTCAGTTGTCTTCCCTTATCCACCAATGCTGTAACACCATTGTAAAAACGCCACCAAATTTGTCAGGCAGAATTTGCCCTTAATGAAGCCATGTTGGCTGCTCCTAACCACCTCCTTATTTTCCATGTGCCTTAGCAGAACTTCCAGGAGGATCTGCTCCATGATCTTGCCAGGCACAGAGGTGAGATTGACCAGCCTGTAGTCCCCAGGCCTTCTTTTTTACCCTTTTTTAAAAATGGGGGTTCTGTTTCCTCTTTTCCAGTCACTGGGAACTTCACCAGACTGCCATGACTTCTCAAATACAATGGATAGCGGCTTGGCAACTTCACCCACCAGTCCCCTCAGGACCTGCAGATGAAGTTCATCAGGTCCCATGGACTTGTGCACCTTCACGTTCCTCAGCTGGTCTCAAACCTGGTCTTCTCCTACAGTGGGCGGTATCTCATTCTCCCAGTCTCTGCCTTTGACTTCTGTGACTAACTCATCTACTATAACTCATACTTCGTCCGCTTGTGTTCTTCAATCCTCATGCCCAAGGGATGAACCATTGTTTAACTTAAAGGAGGAGGAGGACGGGTATTTAAATAAAGTTGTGGAATAATGAAGTGTTGTGAACTGACGTTTGGTGAGTGCAATTATGTAGTGTTTGATGGAACAAAACTGGTTAAAACCATACCTCTAACCCAAGGAGTGCAAGATCAAGTGTGAGAAAGACATTTAGAGCTCCATGCCTCCTCAGCAAACCATACCTCGGTTGCTACGCCAAAGGATTTTTGTTGCCATGAAATTACATGGCAGCTTGATTTTACACTGAAGATATTGAAATCTTTGATTAACTAGCTATGAAGGCAATTAATCATTCAGTATATTAATCCCAGGGACAATTAAGTAGATAGGCAAACCAATTAATTTATTGAAGTCCCTATGTTTTTTCTAGCATGCCATGGGTTCTTGCACTGGCAATTCCCACCTGCAGCTTGAAAGTTGTCAAGAGGGAAAATAGATATCATTGCAGCTCTGGACTCTCTCACCTGGAGGGCACAAGAAACACTTTGAAATTAGGGAATAAAAACTTCAGAGGGCTTCTGTGAAATGATCAAAAGAGAAACAGTTAGAAATGTGGGGCCTGCTCTAAAGATTATGATTAAGTTAGAAGGTGAAGAATGACAATTTAAGAACATTTGAGATGAATGCGAAGGTTCAAACCTCTTGGAGCTATTGCTCCAGGCTTTCTGCAAACTCAGAAGAAGTACCTGCATCAGCTGGTGTTTGAGGTACATTTATCAGAATTTCCTTTGCAGTCACTATTACTAGAAACACATTACACAACATGCACACTTGGACCTTGGAGAACAACTTTGCATCAGGGAGAAGCTTCCAGAGGTAACAGCACCTGCAGCTAAAATCACCACTGAGAACAGAACAGGCAAGCAGTGACAACTGTGATAATCCAGTCTAGAGTCAGGGAGCAATTTTCACTGCAAATTCAACTGAACTGAACAAGCTGCAGCACAGACCTGATTATATCCCCTGCATATGTAATCCACCTACTTTTCTTTTTGAAGAGCTGCAAACTTGGTGTTGCCCTCAATTTTTATATCCAAAATGTGAACCCTTACTGTTTCCTCTGGAGCTATTAATTTCTTTGTGTCTCTTTTGCAAACCTTTGGCTTGATGAACTTGCTGCAATCACTGTTCTGCTGGATTTCCTGATACCTGCTATGTCCCCTTCAATCTGTCCCAAAAACTACTGCCAAATATCAGCCTGCCGTTCCAGCTACATCTCAGTGCTCTCCTAAATCCCCTTCTCTGGTTAATACTTACAATCATGTCATATTTTAACTTTTCTTCTTTTTTTTTTTCCTTTCTCATTTTTGCCCTTCCCTTCCCCTCCTCTCCTTTCCCCTCTCCCTTCCCCTCCCCCACCCCTCTTCCCTTTCCTTTTCCCCTTCCCCTTTTTTTCCCCCTTCCCTTACACCTTCCCTTTCCCCTTACACCTTCCCTTTCCCCTTCCCTTTCCCCTTCCTCTTTAAGCAGCACCTTGCTTTTCTTTGGCACTTGTATGCTTTCCCCCTATCCCTCTCTCAATTTTAAGGACTAGACATAGATGAACTCCTCCCTATTGCTTGCAATATATTACCAGACAGACCAGGAAAGTGGGACTGTTGAACTAGGCACTGTACATATGTCATAACAATCTCTTCTATTTGGCTATTTAAAATCAGAGCATTCTGCCTACGTTGGTCATATTTCCTTTGTTTTCTCTTCCAAACCTTTCCTTAAGATACATTTTCCGTAATCATTTCACTCATCAAGTGTGTGTGTGTGTGTATGTGTATAAAGATTTCAAGACCCAGAGCAGAAATCACGCTAACGTAATATAACTAACATATCTGCTCAATCATATCGCTTCTCATTACATTCCATGTCAAGTTTTGATGCTCGGCATGTTTTACTATTAGAATAGTAAGTACCAGCTTGATTGCAGCAATATCTTTTGTAAGACTACACAGAAAAGAGTACCACCCACTTGCAGTTGTCAGATTTTCAGATAAATTAGTTCATTACTGAGGAAATGATGGCTTTTTTTCTGCCATCTTCTTTTGAAATTAATTCAAATATTAATATATTGATTGGACAGGTGGCATTTACATAGAGACTGATATGTATAAATAATTGTTACCTTTCTGAAGACAGAATGGGATGCTGAAATGTTTTTGTAATTATAGGTGAGGATTTTTTCCAAGTGTACTGGTACTATTTATGGACTGCCTTTTGTGTTCTTCTTTACGTCTTTCTTTTGTCCTACCTTCTTCCTATTAATGGGATCCACCCAGTCACCTTGAAGGCTGAAATGCAGCCCTCTTTCCATAAAAGAGCTTGAAAATTCTGATACTGAAATGGTGCTGTCAAAAACGAAGCAAAGCACACTACGCCGTTTCCATGTGTTCATGTAGAAACTCTATTATGGGCAGTCTCAAGACAGATAAGAATGGACATAGGTTATGAAATATATTTTGAAATCTACACTATAGCACCTGCCTTCTTACATATGCGGTCATCTTTCATGACAATATGACTGCCCACCTCTGACTAGATCAGTATTTAATGGGCATTGTGAATGGTGTCTCTTCAATTCTGGAGAACACAACAGCTAGCTGTAAAAATGAAAACTGGAAAAGATGTGGTCTTCATAAATGGCACAACACTAGTATAGATGAGATATTACAGAAAAAAAGGCTTCTTTGAAATATATCATATTGAAATAAATTAATGCAGAGAGGAACTCAGCAAAATGCTAGAGTTTAAAATGTAGAAGGTCAAGGTGATAATTAGGAAACTGAATACCTTCAGAGAGATCATAAAAAGTAGCAGAAAAGAAATGTAAATTTTAAAAACAGAATAACACTTTGTGAGATATCAATGTATCATAGTGAAAACATCAATGGAGAAAACCATGTAATTTCAATATCTAACACCTACAAGTAAAAAAAGAAATACATAAACTACAGAAAGTAAATGGTAAAGATTATTAAGCCAATTAGATGCAAGAGTGAGCCAGGCAGAAGCTTTAAATTAGCAGTATATCCACTGAAGTCAATGAAGCCCGCCAAATTACATCAGTTGAGGATTTGGCTGATCACATGGAGACGTGGTACGGAAAAAAAAAGTACCATAAATACCTGGGAGTAGAAAAAATTCAATCCTTTTAACAGAGATAAATGGACAGCAGATGGATGAGGAAGACCTTCATTTTGTGTTGGTCACAAACTTAAGACCATAAGAAAAATCTTCAATGGCATTTGTCAAAACATCTCCAGATAAGCACTAGTGGTGACAAGCTCAGAGACAGGAAAGGTGTGCCCCAAACACATGATGTTATTAGAAGCATAGAGTTTTGGCACACACTTCAGCAGTGTTCAACTTTCTGCAGTGTGCATCCCTATGCTCTCAGGGAAAATGAATTGACCCATATGTACAACTGGGACTTCAGGAAAAGCTGAAGAAGAAACAACTTCATTAGGAAATAAACAGTAAACTGAAGTAGTTCAAAAGTATGAGATAAAATGCATTGTTTCCTTTTTATATCTTCAAAGACATGCAAGATGGGAAATCAACTATGCCTGAAATGCTTCCACAGGAAATGAAAATACCTACTGGAGTTGCTTCAAAAAATGAAACTTGAGCTAAATTTGCAATGTATCAATAAAAATGTCATCAAACTGCATATACCAGCCAGATTATTCAGCAGTACCAGGCACTTCCCTACAAAGCCAGAGATCGCCTTGTTCAATTTTATGGTTAGTCTAGAAAAATTAGATATCAGAAATACCGGCTAGGAAGTAGAACTCAAATCTATCAGAGGCTGTATATTATACAGGTTGAATAGGACATAGAGGATAAAAATTATTTGACTGGTATTTGAGAGCTTAAGTTTTAAAAATACTGGAGTGCTAGAGAGACAGATCAAGAGATGCAAGTGTTGCATTTATATCTTAAAAAAAAGAAAAAGGGGAAAACGCATTTTTCAAGGGTATGCAAGTAAGAACAGCTTTGTATTGAAGTGCATAAACCTAGTAAAATATACAGGATGGAATAACTGAAAAATGACCAGTAAATACAGCCAGAGACCATTTGTATCTGACCAATAAATTCAAAACCATTTCACAAATCAATCAGTACCTATCTCTTCTGAAGACAAAATCAAACTGTTTCTCTCTTGAAGGCTTCTTAGTAGCAAGTATAATATAATGTTGGGATATAATGTTCCTATACTAACCAGCGAACAGTTGTCATGATCCAGAAGGTCAGATGTCATAAAGTGACTGCAGCTTCAATCTCATTGACTCCATGAAAACCACGCAGAAGTTAAATGAAATCCAGCTGTGTCTTTGGAAGCACTGAATTTCATAAGATCTAATTTGCACTTATAGCAAAGAATACTTTGCTTCTAAAGATTTCGAAAGTGCAAAGTGAATTTAATTAAGCTTCATGGTCACTGTTTTTAACAGTAAGAAGTGAGGTCAGGATATGCCTTTAGTTGCTTAGCAAACCCTTGTCGTGGTAATTACAGATTTCCCCAAAATCAGTTTGTTGCCTGTCTTCTGGTGATGGATAAAACACCCTTTGACTAGACTGCACTTTACTCTTTTATTAAATCAAATTGATCATTGAAAAGAGGATACAGACTGATGGATTACTTACTAAAAATCTAGGGCCATTTTTTACTCATGTTTCTGTTACTAAGAATGTGCTCTGTTTGGTTCCAACCCAGTTCATTTTAACACTGAAGGAGTTTTTTTCATTAGCTTTACTGGGAGTTTGACTGAGCTCTTAACACAAGGTTTTCTGGTGCCTGCACTTTTTAGTGCTTAGGTTGGAGAAGTGATGACCTATGCTGCTCACCAAATTCACCCTGGAGTCTTGCATAGCTTTCCAACACCATATACCCATTATTCTTGACTCACACATAAATTAAAAGGTTTTGGAGCGGGACAGGTTCTCTTTGTAAACTGATTTCTGGGTTCCTGGTCCTAGTGTAGAGTTTCTGAGGAAGCTGGGGACAAGTATAAAACCTAACCATGAGTTTACCCAAACATCTGTCTGCTGAAGACTCAGTTTTCTCAAAGGCGCAAACCCCATATTTGGGGTATCTGCATCTGTCAGATAAGGAAGTGACTTCCAATACCCAACCTGGTCCTCACCAGTATAAGTCTCTTCAGCATTCCCAGCAACATAAAAATATATTTTTCTATGGGTCCACAACATGTGTACTACATTCTGAGGGGACCTTACAGATAACAAATTGATCTTATAGTGAAGAGCTTACTCTTGGAGATTTCAGTCTGACCTCTGCCAGATATAAAACACTCCAAATTTTATTAGCAGGCTGAAAGTTTTAGGTTTGAATAGAAGATTTTTCTGAAGGATTCTTAAGAGCCTAGATTTGGATTATTTACATGTAAACCCTCTTGAAACCATTGTCCTCTATAAAAGTATTTGGTAAAAGGAAATTTTGCTGATTAGATATCCCTTGTCTTTCATGGATCAGAGTAGGATTTCTATGCTTCCAACCTACCCATTTCTCCTCAAAGTCCTTCACAATAAGGAAACCCTTGGAGGTTAAAGAAATAAGTGAGTTGCCAGGGTAAAGGTCAGAACAGCGTATTTCTAATCTTCTTAGATAGGAAAGTGAAATTCTCTCAATAGCTGCAGAACATAATATTCTAGAGAGAGAGTGATATTCAGTTCTCCAGTGAGCTGACACAATGCTTGCCTCTTGCATAAGGACTGTAAAACCTTGCTCTGGTAAGGTAAAATAGCCAGGAAGAGATGGAGAATAAATAGGAAGTTCACTCAAACCTGTTGCAGGAAAAGGAAGAAACTTCCAAATCTGGGCAGAAAAAAAAGAAGCCACTTCCAGTTCTGTGAGGGGACATTAACACTGCCTCACTGTTGATTGTGTATAAAGAAGGGTGCTTTCAGTGTGTTGTTTTCCACGTTGCTTTCCTAATGTCTCCGGCTCACTAAGGCTGTGTTCACTGTCCATGCTAAATGTACCAGAGCAATGAGTTTGAGTGAAAAATTAAAAATAAAAATGGGAAGGCAGAATAGCACCATCTTGACCTTCCTGCAGTCGGCTCACCCCTCTGCCTGTGGCATTGTGCAGTGGGGCTCACTGTGCAGAACCCATGGGCTTCCAGTGGCTGCAGGAGTGGGATGTGGGTGTCAGGCAGGGCCATGCAAACCTGAATCATCGCACACCAGCAAAGACCTGGCCAGTAGATAAGGTGCACGGGCCTGGGTTTGTAAGATCTTTTGGGTGAAAGAAGATGCAGACAGTCCAAGAGGCCGGAAAATGTTTTTCCCCAACCCAAGGCCTTCCTTCACCTGGTGGTACATCATCCTACCTCAGGTGGATGATGGCATGTGAAACCAAGAACACCGCTTTCCTGTGGCTTCTGTCAATACGGCGGTGGGACACAACTCTTACTGGAAAGATGGGTAGAAGCTGAAATCCCCTCTCGCCACCCCCGTTCCGCAGCTGCGGTGCCTGGCAGAAGGATACCAGCGCCTGACGTCCTCTGGTGTCCCCAGCGACCCAAATGCCAGCAGCACCCACAGAGGTGCAAACTATCTTCATTCCCCTTAATGGGGCTGTTAACCCGCCGGGGTAATTAGGACCAGGGGGCTGTCAGCACAGTTAACTTCTTTATTGCTGGACGGACACGGCA
>NW_009649181.1:126768-130938 GCF_000708025.1 Charadrius vociferus
GGGAGGAAGTTATGGACCACCCGACCCCTAGGGAGAAGCCTCCCGCCCCGTGTCCCCCGGCACTGCCCTCCAGCGCCGGAGTTTCTCTGGCGTCCCCAAACTCCTCCCCGGCACCCCGGGTGAGTGCCCGGACCCGCACTCCCCGCCGGAGCACGGGGGCACCCCCGGGGACCAGTGCAGGAGGGCCCCCACCCAGCGAACGGACGGGGGGGATAGGGCGGGAAAACATTTCCAGACTACCTCCATGAATATATATTTATTTCCTTTTTCTTTCTCTTTCTTTCTTTCTATTCTTTTTTTTCTTTCTTTTTCTTTCTTTTTCGTTCTTTCTTTTCTTTTTCTTTCTTTCTTTTCTCTCTTTTTCTTTCTTTCCTTCTTTTCTTTCTTCCTCTTTGCTTTATTTTCTCTTTGTTTTCTTTCCTTTTTCTTTCCTTTTTCTCTCTTCCTTCCTTCTTTCCTTCCTTCTTTCTTTCTTTCTCCCTTTCTTCTTTATCCCTTTCTTTCTCCTTTTCTCCCTTTCATTCACTCTTTCTCCCTTTCTTTCTTTCTTTCTCCCTTTCTCCCTTCCTTTCTTTCCCTTTTTCTTTCTTTCCTTCTTCCTTTCTTTCTCTTTCTTTCTTTCTTTCTTTCTTTCTTTCTTTCTTTCTTTCTTTCTTTCTTTCTTTCTTTCTTTCTTTCTTTCTTTCTTTCTCTCTCTCTCTTTCTTTCTTTCTTTCTTTCTTTCTTTCTTTCTTTCTTTCTTTCTTTCTTTCTTTTCTTTCGTTCCTCCTTTCTTTCTCCCTTTCCTCCTTTCTTTTCCCCTGAGTTCCAATGCCCACTGCCAAGAGCCTTCATTTTTAAATGGGATTGTTGTTTCCCTGGAGGGTTGCTGGTCAGAAGTCAGGTGTTTTGGGGTTTGTGGTCGTGGGGTTGCTCTATTTTCCCTTAAAAAAAAAAAAAAAAAAAAAAAAAAGTAATGCTGAGAGACAAAGAGGTAAATTATCTGCCTCGGCGTTGACGGTACGTCAAAGATTGCAAAGCCCAGGCGCTCTCTTCCTGCGAAGAGGATGATTTATAGAAAATTGCAGGCAGAACACATGCACATTCTGGCAGCCGTAAAGACAGTCCCTCCCTTTTCCTTAATGTTCTTTTATCAGCCTCTTAGGAGGTGTCCGCTTCATTTGTCTGCATGAAACCAGTAGTCTTAGTAGGAATCCCCAGTTTTGATGTTTTTCCCCCTTTTCTTTAAGAAGGATTCTCTAAATCCAACAGTGCTCCTTCTGCCCAGATATTATCCTTCCTCCTGTTTCTCACAGCACTTGTTTGGGAAGAGGAGGGGGGGAGCGGAAAGAGGGGAGAGGAGGAGGGAGAAGGTCTTTCTCCTGTTTAGTGATTAACTTGCACGGCTCAAAGAAACAGATTTAATGGGATAGATCCTGCCTGTGTGCTTTGTACTCATGGCAGTATTGCGGATGGGAAGATCGGAGAGTGCATGGGTTTAATATTTGACTAGTACCTGGGCGACCCATTTTTGTTATTTTATTTTATTGCTATCGTTAGCATTTCTGCATTTGGTCTTCAGCTGAGCTGGGAGAGTTCAGACAATGAAGTTCTAACATGTCTAACCTCTCCCTGAGCCAGTAAAATCTGGACTCTTTTAAGATAATCTCAGCCTCACCACTCACATAAAACTTCCTCGGAGCAGGAGAGGGATCGCCCCCTTCACCCGAACCGGAGCTTTGTGGTTCTAGTCTCTCTTCCACCCATGCAAATTGCAGCGCTTGAGGGCTGGAGGAATCCCAGTGATGTTCCAATACCAGTCATGCCCTTGTGCTCAAATTGATTTTGCCTCGCTCCCTTGTATTGATTTTCTGAGTCTGCACATATCCCCTAATCCACCCCCCCAATCCCTCCCCCCGCCCCCAATTACTCAAGGTGAGAAAGCATCTACAACTCAGACATAAATGCAGTATTTTAAGTAGTATTAAATTAGTAACAAACCCTTCATTTTATGGAGCAGTGCTACTACTGAAACAAAATAGCTTCACAATCATCTTTGCTTCTTCAGCTGCGCTGGAGCAGAGACATTTTGCAAGTAACAGAGCACTTCTCTGTGGTCTGCACATGCATATACTCCCCAAGTCCTAGCAAAAGAGGTTCTTACAAGTAAGACATATTCTTATTTTTCATAGTACCAGCAATATCCCCATAAGTATTTCACTAGCAAGTAACTGCAGCATTTACCATTAGCAGCAGACATAACTTTAAATACAGCTTGAGAGGTACTTGTTAGAATTTTTAACAGCTTGCTATGGATCTGTGAGGAGTATGAATTAAAGTGTTTTAATGGTTTGAGGAAGGTTTTTGTTCTGCAGCTGACTGCTGCAGCAAAGTGGTTTGAATTATTAGGGTACAGATTGTCAGGAAATTTCTGAATCTGTATAATACACGCTATAGCCTTGCTTTAGAAAGTAGTCACAATTAACATCTTTGGCAAATGGCATTCCATAAGCACATGAAGTTTTAAGCAAGTATCAAACATGACTCATAATGGGAATTTTATGAGCCACTCTTATTGCATCCCCCCGCCCCCAATCCCCCCCCTCCAGTGCTAGACATAACCCTAGAAAAAATCTGACCTGGTGCTGTAGGAAGATTGGAGGGGGAGAGGGGGGGGATGTCGAGCAAAAGTAGCTCAGCACAATGGTTAATAGAAACGAGACGAAACAAAAATGCAGGCTACAGCCGCTTTGTCTTTGCTTGCTTGCCTCCATCACCAAGATACCTTTCTTTGTGAGCCTTGATCGTTAGTTTCCACGGTTTTAAATAATCAGTCACAAAGGAGCAGACAACTAGGTGTTGGAAGGCATAAAAGTTATTTTAAGTAGAATTATTTATTTCATTTTGCAGTCAAAAACGTTTCACCAATGTAGGAAGTGCTTTTGGTGCTCGGTAGTACAAGCTCTCTTTTCTCCTAAATGCTTGTGAGAAATAAAAAACCTGGAGATGACTGTCTTTATTTCCGGGAGTAGACTTCAAAATACGTGCCAGAAATGGACAATTCGAGTCTCCTTTCTCCACATCAAATGCAAGCTGGAAGGGGGATTAAAAACCAACCACGTGGTAGATCTGGTTTTATACTTTGCAACCTCCAGCTCCATTTATGTTCTTTACCCTGCTCAGGGAAGATTAGCCTCTAGATGGATGTGTCTGAGGGATCACCTCAGGGGCAGATCTGCATGCAAAAACCGGTTTTTGCCATGGCTGGAAGAGAGCTATGACCTAGCAGAGCGTTCCATCCGAGCGGCTCCCCCAGCATCGCAGGAGCTGCTAAGCGCTCCTGCACAGGAAGCTTTGTGAAGGCAACAGCTTGGAAGGGGAAGCTCTTCAGATCTTTCCCCCTTCTTCTCTTTCTCCCTGGCCTGTGAGTGATTCAGTGTCCCAAACCTTAACTTTTTGTTACCACCTTCCTCCTCTTAATCTCCTTCATCTTCAACACCTCCTCCTCTATCACTACCATCTTCTCCTCCATCTGCCTGCCTCCTGGATCTCTCTTGTTTGCTTGCTTTCCCCCCTCCTCTTCCATCTCCCTCCCTCTCTTTCTTCTTGCCTTTTCCTCCTCTCTTTTCTTCTCTTCTCTTTCTCTTTTTCCTCCTCTTCCCCTACACGTTGTTGTTGTTGTTAGAAAGGATTCTTGCACCCCCTGGTGCTCTTGCGTTTTGTGTGGTAGGAGAGGAGATTGTCTTCTTTCTCTCTCTCCCTCTGGTTGCTCATTATTCAGAGAGAGACACAGAGGGTGAGTGAGAGAGAGAGAGAGAGACGGATATCTCAGGTCATCTGCAGCTGCAGCAAACCAGTGAAGGAGAGAGAGAGAGAGAGAGGGAGAGAGAGAGAGGGGGGGAAAAGCAGGGAAAGATGGCGATCCTCCATTGCTGAGACCTGGCAAGGAGCACATGAGACTCACAAAACAACTTCCACAACAATAACAAGAAGAAGAGCTAGGCAGAGAGGAAGAGGAGAGGAGGCAGCAGCAAGAGCAGCAGTGCCGGGACGCTCCTGTAAGTTCTCGCAATTAAAACCCATCTCCGGTTTGGCATTGGAGAGATCATCTCTCGTGTCTGTGTATATATATATATATTTTTTTTTTTTTTTTTTTTGTTTTTTTTTTTTTTTTTTCTTTTTACCACCCTT
>NW_009649181.1:130971-167777 GCF_000708025.1 Charadrius vociferus
AGGCGTTTAATTAATTTTTTGTTGTTGCAAGGGGGGGGATATGGGGAGATCAGTGAGATATCAGCCGAGCTTTCGGGGTGGGGGGTGCCCGAGAGGATATGTGTGTGTGTGCGAGGTCTGGATGGTGCTGTGCGTGTGGACTTGGATCAGAGACGGGAGAGACACGGAGGAGAGAAAAGCTCCGTGCTGGCACGACCCAGGCAATCGGGTGACCTCTTTCTTCCTTTCTTCCTTTCTTTCTTTCTTTCTCTCTCTATCCCTCTTCCTCTCCTCTTTCTCCTCGTCCTCTCTCGCTGCCCTCCTCCTCGCCGCTGGTGAGGCTGGTCCCTCACCCCGGCGGTGGTGCCCCCACCGCGGCTCTCCTGGAGTTGGGATGCGGGGGTCCCCGGCGGCGTCGGGGCTGGGGGGCTGGTGGTGCCCGCAGGAGGTTGCTTGGAGGAGGACAGCGTTCAGCTGGAGAGCAGGAGCCATTACACACGCTTGTGCTCTCCTTTGAGAAAAAGCGAGAAGGGAAGAAAGGAAGGGGAAGGAGCCCACTTCTTCTTGCTCAGTTCCCCGATGTCCCTACCTTTAAACCAGGCGAGGGAGAAGGCGCTTTCTCCCCTGCCCCTTTCTCAACCACCCGGAGTAGCTTTCTCCCTATCTATCCCCCTCTTTTCCTTTCTTTATCTCCCTGTCCTCCATTTGCAAGCTGTCTGCTTTGGTTCCAGTCCAGGCTCCACAACACAAAGCTTCTCCTCGCTCTCGCACACATGCACACACACAGTCTACAGGCTCTTTATGTCTTCTGGAGTAACCTTCTTCTCCCCCCCCTCCCGCTCCTCTTAGCATTGTGGTTTCTATTCTCCACACAGAGAGATCCTCCTGGAGCTTCATGTAGTTGTGATCTGATAGGATTTCTCCCCCCCTCACCTCCCTCTTTTGGGGGAGAAAAAGGAAAAGTTTCATTCGTTTTTCTGGTGTTTGGAAGGAGAAAGATCTTCAAGTTTGAGTGCTTTCTGCTGCTGCTTTTGTGTGTGTGTCTGTGGGGGTCTGTTTGTCTCATGAAGCTGCTTGCATGTCTAAGAGGAAGTGACTAGTTTGGCAGAGAGCTGTGATCTGAGTCAGGTAAGCCATGTCATGTTCTCTAGCTCCACCAGAAAATGGAGGAGAGAGAGAGTAGACAAAGCTGAGATGGGAAGTGCTCCTAACGTCGTGGATGTCTCTCCATGTTTTGAAGCTTTGCTAGCAGTAGCTGGCTTAATCATGATTTTTTCCCCTAAGGTTTCTTCAGTTTTTTCAATGTACAGCATTGTGATGGGTCTTCTCTCTGACTTCATGCTATCAGGAAATGAGGATTGGAGGAAATTGCTCAGATTCTCCTTCACACAGAGAAACACATCCTCAGGCTTTTTTGCTCTTATGCTTTCATGCGGAGGTCACCTTTCTAGATATTTTTCTTTGGCTAAAGACCACAGAATTTAGGAGGTTGATCAGTTGGCCAAAGAAATAGTGTATATATGCATATATTTATAGAATTTTGAAAGCATTTGGAGGTAAGTGCATGCAGCTTGAGGCTGCTCAGGTTCTTCCAGAGAACGTCACGAAATGCCATTTTTTTTCTAGGTGATGAAGGTGATGCCTGATTTTTTGGGGATTTTTAACATCTGATTTTCAAGAGCATTCCTTCTTTTGGATGTATTTTAAATTAAGATGGAATATTTTTCCCCACTAAGTAGGTTGCATTAAAATGATACTGGCAAGCTTTTAGTAGGTTCCTCAGAGCATCGTAACATACATAATTTCTCTTGGAAAAAACAAAACAGTTTTCACACCTGTCTTTTCGGCGTCTTAACATATTTTTTTCTGAAAACTTAAGACAACATTATTTTTATTATTTTAATGTCATTATGGAAACCTAAGATCTTTAAAGTGAGATAGCAATTGAACAGGAATTTGCGTGCTGTTTGTTAACCCACCTTTTAATTTGAAATCATTTTGAGTAGACTCAAACCAGGCCTCACTCTTTTCCCACCAACCTAAATTTGCACATCGGTTGTATAGTAGATGCAGTTCCTCAAAAAATTCAAACTAGATGCCAAAATGCATGAGGAGGATACCAGAGGGCAGTGCTACTGAGCTTGAAGGCACAGCTCCATAGAAGGGTATCAGTAATGTTCATACATAGGTTACTCTGAAGAGTTTAAGAAGGAATGTATTACATATGGGAGGTCTAAGTGAAAGGATAGGGGACCAGTGAATCTGAATCAGAAGATGCTCCCAGATGTGCAAAAAGAATCGAAAGATCTGAGGATTGCAATGGCTAGCGATGAACTTAGGATACAGCTGCTGCAAGGGTAAAATCAACGCCCTTATTTTATTTTTGCTATGGAAGAAATGGTTTAGTATATAATCTGGTATACTTGGGGAAGAATATTGTATTACCACCTGTGTATTTCTTAAGTTCTGGTTGCTGATATGTCACCCAAATTACTGAGGTACTCTGGTTGTCTCCCATCTTTCAGAAGTGGGCCATGGAACGTACCATTTCAGGTATGTTTAATCTTAGATTTTGACAAAGTAAAGAGGAAGGTTAACTTTTTTTTTTTCCCCTGAGGTGATGTTCTTTGATGCACTTCTCAATCTCTGCACAGGTCTAAAGCAGCAGCCACTGAAGAAACTGAAAAAGTCCCCACTGACCTTTGCTTGTTTGGGTCAGATCCTAAATATCCATCTGCTGTATGAGAAGATTATATGCAGTCTTCTTAGGTATCTGCTTATATTTCATAGTTCAGAATTGTGAATCTCCTCTTACTTCTTGAGAGGTCAACTCAGTGCTTGCACTACAATGTGTCCTGCAGATACATTGCTCTTGAATGTAGCATGTGCAATCCAAGAACAAGTTTGAGATTTAAGCTGAGGATCTCTATGGGAGGCCCTCTTACCCCACTCCTGTGGTGACAGACACCCTAGAAAACCAAATGTCATTGCAATAGTTAGAGTTGCAGTGAGAGTGGTGTTATTTCTTATGGGGGGTTTCTTCACTATAAGACTGAAACCCCTTTGGAAAAATGATATCCTTGTTAATGATGATGCTTGCAGTAGTTTTGCCCAGACAGACTGAAATTCACCTTGCTGTTAAAACACAAGCTGAGGGACTCCTTTTATTTTTAAAAACAAAATACAACAAATCTAGAAAAAAAACCCAACAAACCCCAAACAGTGAGTTTTGAAGGAGCTCTAGAAAGATAATCTTAATTCATGAGACAGTGGTGACAAGAATGTTTCTTTTAATCAGGCAAAAATTTCTTCATTCGGACAATGGCTTTCAATTGCTTCTGGTTTGTGGGCATCCCAGAACTTTTTCATGGTGCAAGCTCTAACAGAAACTGCATTCATAGCTTATTCTTCAGTATATAAACTTGCTTTTCTTAATTGCTTTTCTCAACCCCATTAGACATAGTTTATGGACCACTGCTTTAAAAATGTTTAAACAATGATTCGATTTCCTTATACATTTTTACTGGGTTCATAATGGATTAGAGAAATTTAAAATGTCATGTTTAGAATTTCATTCCATAATTGTTAAAATTATTTTGTTACAAGAGGAAAACTGAAAACATGTTGTGTATGCTCAGACTGTGAAGAATATAAGCACCTAATTAGATGCTGAAAAACGAAAATAGAACAACTGCAAGTAGAAGTGGAAAAAAAGACTTATGTCAATTGAGTGAAGTTTATAACACATTCTTTAGTGTTGTGGACTTTCACTTAAAGGAGGATTGATTTTTATGACGACATGAATGATTGAAAAGAGAGTTGATAAGTAGATAAGTATTGGAGGAGAACTCTATTCAACATAGATGTCTGGACATCTGGCAGATGTTCCTCTGGGCCCCAAGGAATGGACAAGTTTAATTTTAGCCTTAAAAAGGAAATGGGAAGAACTGAAGTCTTATAATAGTACAACTTAGTTTGAGGAAAAAAGGCCCAAAGATGTCTCTTGAAATTTGGAACTCCCAGAAATGAGTGTAAATGAGTTTTTCCTATTGAGTTTTCCTATTATTCCAAACAATGTCTAGAGTTACAGTATAAATTGAGATTCCTCCAGTTTGCTTAACACTTTCTCTGCACGGTGTTGTGGATAATGTCTTAAACTGAGCAGAAGAACACTGCTTTGTAGTAAGAAACTGTGGCAGAAGGACTTAAAAGTGTGAAATTGGTGAATAGCTGTGTAATATACATTAACTAACATTGCCCTGTTTGAAGCTATTACTAAGCAAACTTAGAGACCAAACCTGTAGTACCCAAAACCCCCCAGTGAAATATTGAAAAGAGTGACTTGAAGAAGCATACTTATAGAGGAAGGAGATCTTGTTTTGACTGATCAGGAAAGGTCTACAGGGGCCAATATGTCTTTATGTCTTTTAATGTATTTTTATTCCTTATCCTTTGTTATACTTCCATTCCATTGTAGTAGAAAAACAATGTAAATGATCTTTTCACAGTTATTTCTCTGTTTTAAAATTAAATAATGTATTTTGTGAACTTGTTCCAGCTGAAAATGGTCAGCTGCTAGTGCCAGAACTGTATAATTTGCTTAATTTGCATACTGGATCAAGGTGTGATCAAGTATGAACTTCTAATTGCTGGCTTAAGTAAAAATGTTGAACTTTATCAGTCTAAATGCTTGCTTGCTTTTCAAATGGTTGCTTCTTTCTAGAGTACTAAATAATCAGGCAATCTGTCTGAAAGAGTTGTTTTAATAGAAATCTTTCAGGTAGTGTTAAAATATAATATGGGCCATAGGAGGTGAGTAGGAGGTCTGTGAAGTGTTAATTGAGGAGGGGATGAGAAATGCCACCTTACTCTTCAGAGAGTGAGAATAATTTTGAGGGAAAAAAAAGAGTATGATGAGAATGAGGGCTGCTTAAACATCTGCTGACCTCTGAGAGAGAAGAACTCAAATTGTTTAATCAAGAGGTGCTGGAGAAGGTTGTGTGGTGCAAGTCTTCAGCTGCTGGCAGAGACACAGTTAACATTGTAAACGGTTGAACTTCAGCATGGCACTTCTCCAAATGAGTTGACTGTTGAAAATAAAATGTTCCAGAAGAACTGGGAGAACAGGAAAGAAGTTAAAATAGCATGGTTTGTATGCCAGTGCTGAAAGAAGAAAAGGGGGGAGGAAGGGAGATAGCTCAACTTATGATAATTATCTTCTTGGTTGTAGTGAAAAGGCTTTAGTAGACATTTCCAAATGAGGGGACTAGATTTAATAGAATGCAGTCTTCATTTGTGTCCTGAGTTTTGGAAGTATTCTGCTTTCAGCTTGTGTTTGGGAAGTTCAACACATAGGTAAATAAAAAGTCACATGATATTGTTTTGGGTTTTATTCCATTTCATTCTTTTAACTTGAAAAACAATACCAAAGATCTAAAGTCTGCCCCTCATCTCTCGAGTTTTATGAAGCTGTGCCAGATGTTGCAGTACAAACACAACTCTGAAGGGGTTTGAAAGAGGAGGTTTGAGATGAGGAAAAGGGAGTCTTTATTTCTGGTGTCTTATATCTGGAACACAGTTTTATGTACAATTTCAGTTCTTTCTGTGCTCTCTTCAGCTCTTCAGGAGTTGAAGATCTTGGTACAGTTGCTTTGTTCAGCTTGAGGCAGTATTTGTTACTGCAGCAACTCAAAAGATCCTTGCCTAATCACTACTTGAAGGAACTTTTCTTTCATCAGTTTTTGCTCACCATTAGTTGTGATTGCTTTGTAGTAATTTTTGAGACATGCTGGCTATCAGAACATCAGTCCCAGACCTAGCAACAGTGCTATGCCTTTTATTTCATTTCCCCTTGATCTGAAAGCATCTTCATTTTTGGCTAGTCTTTGTGATATAATTATGGACCCCCATGGCTTCTGTCTCGGGGGAATACACTAGGTTTTTAGCTTGGGCTAACAGCAGCTTTTTGGGTAGAAGACGGTAAGATCCCTCAAGAAAAACAATCAGTTTATGTTTATTTGGTAGTTTAAAGAAGATGGAAATGATACATCTGAGGATGTGCAGTCATTGTTCTCGAGTGGAGTCAAATACAGTCTCTTTAAGAATACATGTTTAATAATGTCAGCATAAAGAGCTGTAGGCACAGCATCAATGTCATGAGTGATTAGGAACGACTTACTGAGAGCTTATCGGGGTAGCAATCATTGCAAGGCCAGTGTGTTGAGGACAAATAATTCTGAGAAAACACTTGATTCACTGGACTATTCCTGTTAATTTTGAACTAGTTAAATTAAGAAATCAGTTGTTGAAGTGTGTCACTTGTTACTTTGTGGTGGAAAATAAAACAATCTAATTGGGATTATGGAGAAAATTGGAGAGTTGTTTCATGCCTTTGGGAGAAGCTAGGTGCTTGCATTGTGTGCCTGTGTTTTTCCTTCTCGTTTCAATGCCAGGAAGATGCAATTAATAACTTGCTAGTCATTTAGATAATGGGTGGTCAGCAGCACTGGACGGTGTATTTGCAGCACTTGTTAAAGGTACGGGCTCTATGCTGACCTGAAGATTAAGAAGTGGGATGTTCAGCGATGGCATTACTGTTGCTATTAAAAAGCTCTGGAAAGGGGCCTGAGAACCCCAGCTGCTGTCGTGGTGGAGGAAGTCAGGCCTTCAAAGGATACAAGGATTAGAGTGTCAGGAAAAGTAAATGGTCGCATCAGCACAAGTAGAAAATAGGCAGAGCTATTCAGCAAACAGAAAAGTAGGCTAAGGCACGCCATAATTATGTGTAGTGGAAACTTGCTGCTAATAGAGCAATTGCGTGGGGTAGAAAGGCAGGAGAATGATTTTTCAGGACAAAACAAAGCAGACATTGCAGAGAATGATATAGAAAGACTGAGGATTCAGTGTGCTCGTGATAATGTGAAAGAGAAGACTTTGTTTTGAAAGATGCTAAAAATGGAATCTTCTGATCTACATGTGGTCACTGTTTCCGTGGCCTTGTAGGACAATAGGGGCTTCTTTGCACTGTCCAAATGAGCAAACTCTTCCTTCCCGCTTGCAGCTCTTAAGGTTCAAATAGTGCTGCTTCAGGGTGGTATCAGTGGTTGTGGAAAGAAGGCATCACAGGATATTCCTTTTGGGAAAAAGATGGGTCATACTGGATTGGACTGTTTTCATGCAAGTGGGTTCAAAATACAATACAGGAGCCAGGCAGACACATTCTTCCCTCACATTGTCCCTAGACCTCTCATTGCTGGCAAAGCAAAGAGCAGAATGGGGGAAGGTGACACACAGAACCTGTGCTCCAGCAGCCCATATTTTGAGTTTTTGCCTTATTTAGCAAATATTTATTTATTTTAACTCAGACTTGGATTCTTCAGTTCCAGTCAGACTCAGCTAGATTTGTGGGCATGTGGTTCTTTGTAACGGGGCTTTCGGCCTTTCTGACCAAACGCTAAGGAGACCAAAGAAAGCAGCTCTTGAATTCTTGCTCTTCATTTTTTTAATTCCTTCAGCCATCCATGCATCTAACCAGTAAAATAGGCATAATTAGTCTTTAACTAGGACATTGGAAATTAAGACCTTGGTGCTGGGTTCAGTTGCCATGTATGTTGAAACAAACCAATATGCAGATAAGAAAAGAAAAATCTCCTTTTGCAGTGTTTCTGGTGTGTGAGATTGGAGCAGACCTCCCCTGCTGTTTGCAAACACTTGCGAGATGAGAACTTGAGTTACTTGACACTTTGTTTCTATGTCACTGCTGTCATTCTGACCATTTATTCTCAGGTGTGTTCCTGCTTGTGGTGAGTATGGAAGAAGAGACTATACATACAGTATCTACTTAGTTTAGTTGGTAATGCAGCCAAGTCTGGAAGACAATGGCCATTAGGAGTCATCCTGTTTTCTTCTGTGTTGTGTGACACTGTCAGGTAAATAAATAAATGTAAATATGAAAAAAAAATTGGAATGATTTCTCTCCTTATTTGATTGGAAGCTCTGATCTTGCATTTCAGTTTTTCCATTCCTTGTCTACATCTGTGTGGCGCTGGCTGCAGGATATAGGACCTCCAGCACTGGTGGGCTCTGAAACTGTGCTTCTGTCATGCTCAGCTAAATAACTTGACAAGTGTAAAAATGTTAACAAATGGCTGATGGAAAATTGAGAGCAGCCAGACAGCTCTCAGCCTGGTTAATTAGTTTCTTGACTGCTGAATTGGTCCTGCCCTCTCATATGGTTGTGGCTTGCAGCCCTGCAAGAAAGGGTTTGGGTTCCTGGCCAGGAGTGCATCCCAAAAGTTGAATTCATGTAACTTGAAGTCACTGTGGACCGGTTACTTTTGGTCTAAATGACCTTTTATCTTCGTTGGGGGAGGGCAGTGGGGGGAAAGCATATCAGCTTTCAGCTATGACGGGTCATATAGAGGTCAGGTTCTCTTGTCTGTGATCAAGCATATGGTGTAAAACAGCCTAGTGTGCAATAGCACCAGGACCTGGGGAGAGGAGGACTTTATCAGGCCTTTTGGAGGTAAATGTGAATCAAGGCCATGTTGTGAATCAGCATTTACAATGGCTCTCAGCTCACAGCTTACAGGATTCATGTATTTTACCTTTTGGTGATGCTTGCTCCTGATGTGTTTCCACCCTGGTTGGTTGAGAAGAAGCTGTGGTTTCTCAGGAGCATGCAGGTTCTCCTGCCAGGTTATCTGTGCATGTGTGAGACCTTCCAAAATCCCTGGCTCCAAGGGCATAACTGTACTACTCATTGGAGCTGCTGAAAGAATGACTCAATATATTTGGGTTTCTCAGCTGCATGAATAAATGAGTAAACCTAAATTATTTCTAAATGATCGGATTACAGAGGTGATAACATACTACAATGAATTTTCCATTCCACACCCTCTACAAATGTGCTGCCCTCCTTCAGCTGTGGAGCAGGGGAGGAATAAAAGATTTTCAGTGTGTTGTTCTCCCAAGGAACCACATAAAAACTGCTGAGGTTGCACTCAGAAAATGTCTTTCAGACCAAAAGCCTTGAGTCAGAAGTTGCTTGGCAGGATGACAGACAGGTTGACCAAAGGTTGCATGTGGTGTGCTCTTGCAAAACGAACATGAAATCCTCATTGCCCTCCATGGTTCTTCAGTACTTCCACAAGTTCACCCATGTTACTTCAGTGGTGTACAGGAATATAATTTGCTTGCTGGTATTCTGGTGTTATCTCTGAAGATATTTATTTTAAGAATTCGTGTCTACATAGGTTTGTTAATACTGTACTGTAATATCAGATGGGCTGCTGAGACCTCAAGGGGATGAGCAATCTATTTTTAGTGTGTTTGAAGGGTAGATGATGTTTCAGGTTGTGGAATGACTTTCTGGGGGGCCTGTCACCATATACTGAAGTTTTGCATGTCATAGCAGTGGAGGCCAGTCATATGATGATGAGGTAGTAACTTAAATGGGACAAAAAAAAAATAATCCTGCTCTTTGGGGAAATTTTAAAGCTAGAAGGAGCTAAAATGCCACACAGTCTGTTCTCATGGTTGTTTCCTTGATGTGCTGAAGACATCTAATCCTCTTTACAGGTGAAATAAGCAGCCTGCTTATGAGCTGAAGGCAATGCCTGCTGATCTGTTGACATCCAGATTGGAGGGTTATTCGTGTCTGAGTAAGAATTTTAGTAATGGATGACCAAAAGACTGTTCTAGTTGCCCAAGTGGTGTGAAGAAGATGGTTTGTGATCTCCTTCCACATTAGAAGTTAGCCACATGTGGGAAGTTGGATGATAGCAGTGCTGTCCTATTTAAACATATTTGACACCCTGGCCTGCAGAGATTTTGAGCTTTAGGTTGAGAAGACTGCCTCAGGCAAATGCACGCGTACAGCAATCAGAACAGTGAATCCAGCCTTGCTTTGGAAGCACTGCAGTGTAGTGGTAGCCATGAAGAACAGATTTTAATGATTTATTATGGTTAGATTTTATGTGGATTGGCTTCCTATTTTCCTTGGAAGGCAGTAAAACTGCAACTTTCACAGGATTCTTCTTACATTCCCGGGATTTTGTTGTGTGTGCAGGCATGTACACTTTATTTATTTATTTAATAAATCCTCACTGCCACTGTTAGGAACATTAACAAAGGCTTTTTAATAGGTCAGACCTCAGCTACCATTGCATTTTCTTGTTACTGTAGTACATTTGGCAGATAATAGAAGATGGGGGCTAAAGCCCTTGTACTGTAAAAGCTTATTCATGTGAATAGTTGCTGTGATCTGATTTTGAATTTCACTGCAGCTACTCCTGTGAGTAAACATTTGAAGAGCAAATCCTTAGCTGCATGGACTAATTCTTGCGGAGTTTTCAGGGAGGCGTTTGGAAAATACATCCTGAATAGAAGATGCCCTTAGCTTTCAACAACTACCACCTACGTACATGAGATGTTCATTTGTAGCTGCATGTGAGGGCATGGTTGTAGCTGATTTGCAAGAGCCAGCGGGAGCTTATGCATTAGATAATTTCATTTTCATTCATGTGCTCCTTTTCTTACATTCTCACTATTATATTTTGACAGGGGAAGCGTGTATGTTACAAATACTCAAGTTTGACTCCAATTAATGCTGGCATGTCCGTAAAGTATGATTTCATATGAGTTTGTGGGTGATTTAGTGAGAACCTTCATGTTGCTGTGCTGCCTGTAGCTGATGTTCATGCGTTCTGGAGTCCCATCACTAACTGTGGTGTTTTTGGAAGCCATGGGTTTCCATACTTTTTTTTTTATTATTAAGGGATTGGTTTGAACAGGTACTTATACGGTAATTGCCTGTTCTAGACAGAGGTGCTTTGGAACAGGGAAAATGCAACCTAGGCCCTTTCACAATGACAGGAGTGTGTACCTTTGCATATGTGTAGATAATACAAGTTGCTATCCATGTGGTTCATACTGCTATGGTAGTTCATCTGGCAGATCATTTAAATATTTACTCCAAAAGATCTTGTTCTCTGTTGGTGTGAAGCAGCATTTCCAGTTATTTTTAGGTCATTTTCATCTTAGCAACCCTGTTGGAGATAGACCAGACACAAGTGCTGTAAACTGTCCCTGCATTTTCGTAGAAATTAATGAAGTTTAATGGTTTGGTCCCAAAGGGAGAACAGACCATTTGGTTAACAGAAGGTTAGGCCAAGTAATACAGCGCTGAGAGTCCCACAAACCAACCCAGAATACCTGGTAGTGTGTCCAGTTGCTGCATGTATTAAGCATTGAAATGGTGCTTTCAGATCTGCAGAGCCAGCAGTTCTGTTACCACTGCTGTGACGCAGGAGATAATTCTGTTGGGCAAGCATCAGCATGGGGGTGGATCTACAGTACAGGATGTGTAATGTCAACATGAAGCATGGGAGCTGGCAGTAAGAAGGAAAGCAGCCATTTCATGCCAGTGCAGGAAGCCTAAATAGATTTTTCCCCTCTGCATCTTGTCCTTTTATGCTGCTTTCATACTTGGTATTAAACGATTACCTTCTGCTTTGTCATCTGAAAACTTCAGCCCAGCAGGGTTTAATTTCGTTCTCTTTTTGAACCTGTTTGTTTTTTTTAAACAAGTGAAGTGCACTCCAAAAGCATGTCTGATGGATTATAAAAGGGACTGGGGGGAGGCTGAAGGGCTAAGCAGATCTGGAGAAAGAGAAGAGTTCAGTCATGTGAAAGTCCAGAGCTTCAGATGAAGTTTCATTGTAGATCCTTTGGGCTTTAGTGCAGAGACAGTTTGTTCAAAAGCTGTAACCATTTGAGAACGTTGTACTGCAGCTGTGAAATGAAGCAAGGTATGAAATACTGCCAGTGATACTGTGTATACTTTGAAACTCTGTAATTAATAAGAAATTGTAGAAAATTATGTGGCAAATTACTATGACACCATTTTTTAAAGAGCCAAATACTGTTACATGACTGTCAAAATCTGCAGGAAAAGAATTTCTAAATAAGCTTGCTGGGAATCCTATGGACCTAAAAGTCTAGTGATGTCTTCTCTCAGCTCATAGACTGGTCAACTGGTTCCTGGTTTTTGTTGTTGGGTTTTTTCCCCGCAAACATTTGGAGATATCTTGCTGCAGCTGCAGCCTGGGAAGCTCTAGAATACCAAAGCTTGCTTCCTGATGGGCATGGCAGAGCTGAACTTCATAATTGGAGCTTGCATGGTTTCTATTGCCTGTTCAGGAGCATTTTCAAAAAATAATATTACAGCTCCCCTTGAATGAACCCTTGTCTTAGACATGCTGTTCTGTGGTAGCCCTGCAAAGGTATGACTTTCTTCATATGTTCTTAAGAACTGGAGTGGGAGTTTGGGAGTAGTCAACCCACAGGTATGTTTTCCCAGTTGCAATTTGTTGATAGGAGGAGGGGATGCATATAAAACACAGCTTGTGTGTGAAGACTGTTTGCTCTGTTCTGCAGTAACTTCATCCTTACGCAGTCCTCCTTGCTCTACTGGCCCCATTCAGGAGATTTTTTTAGTTGAATCTATGGGAGTCTAGCACTTCTGCATAGGGCACTTTCAAAGAAATGGCACAGAATTATGTGAAACTTGAACACCATCTCTCAGGGCAGAAATTTTTCTTGATTCCATAGATAACTCCATGTTGTGGTAGCTGTTTCAGCATCAGAAGTATTGAGGATGCAGGCAAATCAAGAGACTTTTTCTAAGGTATGGTTGCTCTGTCATGTCTCTCCATGTAATTTCCCTTGCAGGTTTTATTTTCTAGTAGCTGGTAATTTTGTGGTTTTTCTAGTAGTGTTGAATAGCTTTGAGAACACACTGGAGAATGTTCATCAGAAGTGTTTCTTCGTATGCAAGTGAATAATGCTTCTAGATTTTGTCTGCACCTTTTCTCATAGAACTTCTCTATACTGCAAAGAAAACACACTGTCCTTGACTTTTTCATACCGAAAAAGGTGCTACTTGCTGAAGATAGTTTATTATAAATAACTACTAAGATGATAATCTCACCACAGCATGCTTGGCAGTCTTCCACTGAGTTAGCCTGTTTCAGCAAGGAGCTGTCGCTTAAGATACAAAGCAATCTGCAGGGACATATGATTACACACACTGACTGTTTTCTCTGTCATCATGGATGCCTCATCATTTCCTGTGTCTGATAATTAGGAACTGGAATTATTTATCTGGTAGACCAGCAGGATCTAGCACCAGAACGATGGACTTGAGTTCCCATGTCATAAACATCAGGTTACAGAGAAGTTCTCAGTTATGGAGGCACTAGTAGGAGAATGTCTGTTGGGCATGTCTGTGGGGTTTTTTTTGCTTTTTTTGTTTGTTTTATATTTCCTATCACGAGGATAGAAGTGAACTACTTGGGAAACTCTTGAGAGATATATATGTTTACAGCACACTTTCCTGTTAGAAATGATGGAAAAACATAAGTCTACCAGTAGCAGTGGTGTAGAGAGGACTTTTTGGTGTTGGTTTTGTTTATGTAAATAATGACTTCAGGATCTCTGCATGTTTTGTAGAAACATTGTCCAAAAGAAAGACTATGGTAAAGAGGTAAGAGGCTGTATCCGTTTTTCTTAAGGTATTGAAAAACTAATATTAGTACCTATGTGTGTTTAGTGTCAAGATTTGACTGAAGTCACATAGTTTGATCGTGACTTTTTTGAGTTTGAAACGTTGATACTGCTTTGTGGTACATGACTTGATTTATTATGTTATTGTAACAGTTGTGTGGTGGATATCAGTCTATTATATGCAAAATTCTTTTCAAGTAGAGTGCTGACAAGTGTTTGTGTTTTATTTCTTTAAAAACAATTTGATCAGGCCATCTACTGCTTTGTTAGCAGTATAATATGAATCAGAACTTTTTCTAACCTCCATGTTATTCATGGATTCTGTTCCTTGGCACGTGATGCTTCTTAGAGTCCTAACAACTTATATTTCAAGCCTGGGCTTCTATGGTTGCTTAAAAGTATGGAATGTGGTATTTAGTGGAAGCAATTGGTCAGATTGAGATGGAAGCAATGAAGGTATCAACAATGATGTTGGAATTTTTTTCTCCCCAATTTGACAGATCATGTTAAATCCTGTATGTATCTCAACAAGACCAAGGGGAAAACAGAACATGAAGAATTTAGTCAGACATTGACTTACAAACCTTAATATCAACCATTTTTTTCAAACCTTACAAGTGTTTGGAATAATTTGCCATCCTCTGAAAGGAAAGCATGGAAGGAGGCAGCAAGATGTTAACTCTTTATCTATTGATGGCATGCTTCCCCACAAGCGCTACAAAGGCAAATTCCTGTGTTCTTTGCTGAAATTGTGGGAGTAGATTAATGATGGGATGGGTTCTACTTACTGATAAGATGAAGAAATCATTGGAACTGGTTCCTGATGTTCAGTGACCCATGCGTGACTGTGGAGTATTCTTCATCTCTTAACATCTGACTTAGATGCCTTTACACTTCAGGATGGCTGTTCAGAGTCTGTCATGTCCAGAAGCTGCCTAACTTGGGTGACCTTGTGGCTTTAAAGAAAATCCTGTGGAACTGTTAGTTTCAACCTTACTGAAGGACACATTCTGAAGAGCTAGCTCATTAAGCAAGCTTTGAAGGGTGTGCTCTGCAGAGCAGCTTCCTGTTATTTGGTTAATGGTTGACCTAGTTCTATTGCCATATGCCTCCTGGAACGCATTCTAATATAAAATATGTGCTAAAGGAAGACTGGATAATAGAAGGAAAGTCAAAGCCTTTATGAAACAGAAATCGTATAATGCTATTGCATTTTGGAGGGTATTGTAGTTACTAAAAATGACAGTATCTTCATGGTACTGTATGGATTCTGATTGCAAACTCAGGAGTGTTAATCAGACCCCTTTATGTGTTTTTTTCAGACTGGCCTTGTACAAAAGGTTTGTATTAGTAGTTTGCTGTGCTCCATATGTAAAGCTAAAGTTAGGGAGTGAAGCACTCAGAGTGATATTATAGCTGTGAGGAAAGATTAGATTAGATTTGGCTAAAGGCAGGAAGATTTTTCCCCCGTGGTAGGGTTTTTTTTCATTGCAAACCATGGATAAGCAAATTTTTTTCCTCTTTAAATCCTGGCTGGAAGCCAGAAATGGGGATTCAAGCTTTTACCAGGTACCAGAGACGACACGGCATACGTACATACATTTAGGCAAAAATATAAGAAATTTGGAGGTACTAAAGTTAAACCTCCAACCTGAATGAGTACTTTCTGAAAGGCTGAAGTTCTGAAGAACCCATAGGCTGTGATTTCTGGTTAATTTGATTTTTCTGCCCTAGGAAAGGAAGGGTGTGCAGTAACAACTGTTTTCCTAAGTAGTGTGCATTATGGTAGAACAGGGGGAGGGAAAATTAAAGCCATGCTTCGTAACCTTTTGAGAGCTCATGACTCTATCAGTAGATGTGGTGATTTATTATTTTTCTGTCAGTGTGGGAAACTGAACTGATTACCAGACGTACTGCTTTGAATATTCAAATAACCTGGCAGTGGCTAACCTGTGTCTCTTCAGTTGCAGATGGCTTGCAGGCAGTCCAGATGTGAATTCTGGGCAAAGGTATGTCACGACAGCGGTGGGGGTGGCTGGGGCCAGCCCAATTTGTCTGTGCGGGAAGAAGTAAGCTGTCAGGACCTGTAAAGGCAGCTGTTGCTGATCAGCATAGGGAGTGCCTACTCTGCAGAGAAGTGGTGGGATGTCTTGGGAGTCATAATCATCTTGTACCCCTGTAACTCCGTCAACTCGAGTCCCTTCATGTACTTCTTATGACTGGGGGCTCATTTGGTAAGGCTATGGATATTTTGGCTTATTTGGCTAGGATACATGTAGTGACAGCATTACACAGTTTCCCCTTCTCCCTTACTGCTTAGTACTGAATGGTATTTTTGTAGAAGTCCTGGATCTAGGGGAAAACGAACTACAATATTTTTAGTAGGACACAATGTGTTGCATGAGCTGTAATCATATTGGTCATGAAAAAATCTCTGCTCTGGGGACTGACACAAGCACAGCTATTTGTGCAACCTGATCAGAACAAAGGATAATGCTTCTATTGCAAGATCAGACAGATCTGACGCTTCAGCAGGCTGAGCAAATGAATGGAGGAAGTGGTCCGCCTCCTCTTATCCATTGTCTCAAAGATGCAGGCTCATAGAGAAGAAAGCGAGGTTGAATAGAGCTTCTGAAGGAATATGCTGCTTTGTGTTCTGTGGGAAGAGAGCAAGCAGGAGTTCTAGAAGTTCTCTGCACTGGCAGGCTGACAAGCTTGTAATAGGAAAGTGTGGCAATGGACTACTGGTATTGAACGAGTACTTTCTCTTCTGTAGCATGCCTAGAAAATCTTAACTGGTATTAGGAAGCTAATGAAATGCTCCAGGCTTGGAATATCGGACCAAGCCTACCCTGAAGGAAGCTCAGTGGGTGTAGGAATCCAATTAATTCTGACCTGCTAGTAAAGAATGTTTTAAGACTTTATCTGTACATGAGGAAATTCAGAGCTTTTCCTTTTCCTTTTCCTTTTCCTTTTCCTTTTCCTTTTCCTTTTCCTTTTCCTTTTCCTTTTCCTTTTCCTTTTCCTTTTCCTTTCCCTTTCCCTTTCCCTTTCTCCTCTGAATAACTCATCTGTGTGCTCTGGGATACCTCTCAGTGGTGTTCCTGATGGGATTTTTACACCGGGAGAGCTGGGCTGATCAAATTACCGGGACAGTCAGAGTCGTCTTCTGCTTAGGAGAATCTTTCTCGTTCTCTTGCTCCAGCTGTCAAGCTGTCATAGCCAAATTAACCCAAGTGGGATTTTAGTAGCAAGCTCCCCTTTTAAAGGCATAATGAGGCTAAGGAATGTGAGAAGACAGGGAACAGGACAAGGATTTTTGATAAGCTGGGCAGAACTGAGGGTTACTTCACATTCCAGAGCTGTAATATTTGACTTCCAGTTTCAAGGGGGATTTCAGCTGAGAAATTAATCCTTTAGAGGGAGGGGTGTAGAAGTTCTATCAGTATCATAGCTGGTTAGATATCTGCGTACTACCTTTTTGCATGGTCACTGGGACTAGAAATTGCTAGCAGTTAGGTTTCTCGTGATCAGGATACTTTCATATGGAACCAGTTTTCTTTAAAATCAAGCTTTTCTTGGCTCAGGGACCCATAGCTGTCATTTCTTTAGCAAGCATGCTATTTTTCTTTCTTTATGTTAATAGAAATTAGATTTGTGTCTGATAACAGAAACAGTCTTGGTGATCCATGAGATCCCTTCCATACTTGGTTCTCCCACATACTCTCTAGAAGGTATGTCAATTCAAAAGAGAAGTAATTAGTTCCACAGAACCCTGACACAGTCCATCATTAGTGTGCAGTGGGAATGAAGATGCTGCTTTAGGAGCCCGCTTATAAAAGCATATCAGAAAGTCATCAGACTCCTTGAGTGGAAGCTTGTGTTGAAATTATTAAAAGTGTGATGAATGAGCTGTCATGATCAGCATGTTCAGTATCCAAAAGCAATTGTGAAAATTCACTCTGTTTATTCTTAGGAGAGAGTTAAAACCCATTGCAGAGGATATGCCATGCTAGATTTGACTCAACAGAACCTTCAGTATGGGTTTCCAGCTGCTTTGACCTAGAGCAAGTACTGTTGGAGAGAGGAAATAAGGATACTAGTTGCTCAGCGATTGAACTTTGAACTTTTTGAACTCAGCTGCTTTGCCTCCTTTATTCAACCATGGTTACACCGTGTCTAAACTAAATCAGTGCTATTTGGGCAGGATGATCAGAAATGCATATATTCCAAAAACATCTATTGGAAAAGAGTTCAGTAAACTTTCAAACAATGCCTGGGTGTGAGGACAAGAGGAAAAATCTCCAGGGTGGACATAAATCTCACAAATAAATCAAGGAGCATTATCCCAAGTGATAAAGATTTGGGTCTGAAAGTGAGCACTTTCTGGAAAAGTAGTATCAGCCTCGTGCTAAGCAGAGACAAAAAGTCAATTGTCTATCGCTGAAGGCTGCAAAAGATTTTCTTATTATCTTCTCCTTATTCACCTCTTCGGGAAATAGGTGGCACAGCAGAGGATCTTGGCTAGTTTTGGAGACCTTCAGAAAAGCATCCTTTGAAGCTGTTGTATTTCCCAGCTTCATATTAAGCAGATCTTAGCTTTGTTTTGTGGGATGTTTTTATTATTTTCTCAATAATAGAACTCCTTAAGACATAAGACAGTTGGACCAATCACTGTTTTCTGAAAAGTCAGAGCACTGTACCGAGCATAAAGCTGATAATGTTTTCACAAAAAAGGCTATATCATGGCCTAGGTGTGAGGAACCACGAAGCATGAAACTTCGAACAAGGGCAATGTGCTTGTTTTCTCAGTCATCCATCAGGCCAAGCAAGGTCGATGTCTGGAGTTACTGTGGGTAAATGTTGAATTTTGGAATTTACCCATTATATTTCAAAGCCAACAGCAAATTTTTGGGCTGTCATCAAACGTTCAGAAAGGAGTCGAGCTGAAGAAAGGAAATCATCAAAACGTGTTTGTACAATCTTTAGATCTAAGTCTAACACCTTTTGCGCTTTTTTTTTTTCCTCCAAGTAAAAGGAATTGTCAATTGGGTCAGTTCCTCAGGGATCATCCAAATGGAGGTGCCTGCTTTTGCAGCTCAAGGAGAAGGGGACTATGGGATGAGGAAACCTTATGCAGAGAGTGCAGAGGAATCATAGGTCTCATTGGCCACTGACTTTTCTAGTGTATCAGAAAAGACTTTTGGGGCTTTCCATCACCAAAGTAAATAATGGCCTTGCTTTGATAGATCAAACAAATAACACCAGTGTTGTGCCTTTGACAGCCCTTGATCCCAAAGAGAAAAGCAAGGGTTTTCCTTTTTATTTTGGACCCATTCCACTGCAAACAAAAGCATCCCACAGGTCAGACAAGAAGGGTATCTGACAGGATTTAAAGAGACTTTTCCTTTTTCCTTCTGTTCTCTACACCAGTAATTTATATTTAAAAACACATCAGACCTAAAAGCTCCTCATTCAGTTTACATCTGTGACAGATAGAACATGTGGAACAGAAAGTGCTCTGTGACTCACTCAAGAAATGTCTTGGCTTCATAGCCTATGTGGACTTTTGAGAGTCCTCTCCTCCTTTTGAATCAGAAAACAATGATCCTGCAAAGTAGTAATCATTCAAAATGGTTAGAATAGCAAAGTGGACTAGTACAGCTTTTAGATGTATAAACACAGGAGATACTCTTGTCCCTCTGCTGATCTGTGCAAGTGCCGCTCCTGCAATACTAAATCAATTCCTGAAGTTGACATGTCTGTAAAAATGAGTATGGAAATGCTGGGGATAGTAATGATTTGAAGTCTGGAAAAGTGTTCTTCACAGTGAGAGCTTTCAGATAGTCCATTCCTCCCTTTCAGTGGTTTTCAGAAGTGACATTTAGAGGACTAAAAGCAGTTAATTTGCCAGGCTATGTCCAATATTATAGGAATCTGGAATCTGTACCAAGCTGTAACAAGATGCAGTGGCTGGAATCTAAGACTAGAAAATGTTTGCTATATAAATAGTTCTTTATTTCTAATTTAATAGTGGAAAAAGATTAAGAGCTATTGGAATGACTAATGGACTCTGTAGAAAGTCCTAAGGCATCAAGCTGAAGTGTAGTTTTTCTTCAGATGCTGTGGTGGGAGACAGGCTTTAGACTGTTACCATTAAGTTGGATGTGGACACCTGTCTAGTTGTAGAAGCTGAACTTTCAGCAAGATGACTCCCACTGCCATTATCTCATGTTAGGTCAGGGATTAGTTGTCTTAAATAACATCTGATGTGAATGCTGTAACTTGGAGGTGTAGGGTAACTTGGATTTGTAGTTTCAGTTTTGGAAGACTGCTTTCAAGATTCAGAATCTTAGATTAAGGAGGTGATTGAGTTTTACCAGAATGTGCAAGAAGACTCTTCCTCATCTGGCAAAGAAAGGGGAAGCAAGTAACCAAGTTAAGTGAAATTATAAGGCTGATTGCAGGTTTGTAGTTACCAGTTTAGGCTTGATTATCCGTAGTGGGTTTTCCTCCATTTTCCTGTCTTAGGCTTAAAACTATTAATTGCATTTTGTTCTCCTTATTATTTGCATTTTGTTCTCAAAGTGAAATCTTTGCACCAGGTTGATGGAAGCTGCCTTCCTCTTAAGAATTAGGTTTGTTTTCCTGTTGTCTCAATAGAGGAAAAGAAGAAATGGTTGTTTTTTAAAGGACAGTAAATCCCCCAAACAGAGGACTTTGGGTTTCCTCTGGATTCTACAACCCAGCACTTTGGTCACCCAGAACTTTAGTCTGGGTTTTACAGGCAGGAACTAGAGACTTTGGTCCTGCAGTTACCACAGAGGTGGTTGTGGCATAAAAACCCAATTCGAATTTTCAACATGTCAATTTCCTAGAGTAACCTAACTTTCTGTTAGAGATATCCCACCAATTATATTTTGAAAGCATTTCAATAGGTTCAAGGGTCTCGACCTTTTCAGTAGAAATATGTTTCAGTTTTTTGTTAGACACCTCTCAAAATCTTAGACTTTGGTCTGTTAAGGATGATACTTCTAGGAAACTTAGAGATTAGCTCTTTTTGTCTTCTGCGCAAATCAAAGAATTTGACAATAAGCACTATCATTAGATCCTCCTTTTTTGATAACTGATGCACAAACAGGTTAGTTTCTGGGAAAAATGGCACATTAGCTTGGTTTCGAAGGTCATGCTGCAGTAGAGGCCTCACTGTAAATGCTTTTCTTTTTAACTTTATAAACCAATTACTACAGCAGGATGAAGGAGAGTTTTGATTCCCTAATTGACAAATTGTTTTCAGTTCTTAATTTGTAGTTTCAGTTTTGGAAGACTGTTTTCAAGATTCAGAACTCCGTATTGCAGTAGTCTAGCTGGAGGAGTTAGAAGATAATGGGAGAACAAAAGAGTTCAGGAATGAAGAACGAGAAATAGGTCTGAGCTGTTCCCTCTGTTTCTTGGGTTTGGAATGAGTGACTATTTTAACCTGTAAGTAACACTGAGATTAGTAGCTGTCTTCCATCATGAAATGCAAGTAAAGTTAAGAAGGTAACTTCCTCTTGGCAAACTCCTCCCTCTCCATTTCTTCCATATTCTGTGTAAAGTCTTTTCTCCTGGGCATGGGTGCAAAGGAACCTTCTTGTCTTTAACTTGAATGTTTCCTTTCTTCTAGTAATCAAGTCTACAGATACAGCCCCTGTGTGCTCAGCTGAAAAGGAAACCACTTTTTTTTTTGACAGTGAAGCTTCACTGCTAAAATGATCTTGTACTGCAGGTGGCTAGAGGTATATGATACAAGCTAGTTTGTCATCTTTGGAACACATCTGAAGGGCGGGCTCTTCAGGAAGGGTGAACTGTAGCACCAGTCCTATGATTAGCAAGTCTGGTTCTGCCTCCTTCAGCTTCTGAGACCTTGAAGATCCATTGCAGGTTCTGCTTTCAGGTAAGGAGAAACTTATTCCTAATTTGACCCCCCACTTCATAATAAAAGGCTTTAGTAAGTACTGATCCAAATAAAGGTCTGGTCCTCAGCTGGGGAAAACTGGCAGAACTCCAGCAAATTTCTAGAAATAAAAAACTGGAGAAATGTCTGGAAGCACAGCAGTTACTGGGACTTGCACAATATTCTGCAGCTTGTAAGAATACAGGAGCAGGAAGTTGGAATGACACTCATGGCTTAATCTTTCTGTGATCTCTTGTTTTTTTTATGGGGGAAAGAAAATCTTTAGGAGAGAACTTTGCTCCTGTTCTCTTGGTGGTATTGCCTTGCATGGCTTTGTTTTTCTTTGAAAACTGATAGCAGAAGACTATCCAACCTTCAGGAGTGGAGCCATTATATGTGGGGCTGTGCAACAGGAGCCAAAGTTTAAAAATAAAATACCAGGCTGCCTTCCTGAGGATCCAGACATAGCATACACACACAGACACACACGCGCAATATCTTGACTGACCACAGTTATATCAGTTACTGAGTTCAGAGCAATGGACAATGAGTACCAAAAAGGGAGTCTTGTTCTTCAAAAAGGAAAAGAAATGTAAGACTTCTGCAGCCTCAGATACCAGTTTCTGGAGTGCATGGGAGGCCCTCGTCACCAGCAGGGTTGAGAGACAGTTAGACCAGATGACTGTCAGTCACTCCTGCTGGTATATGCTGTAGCGCCTTCCCAGTCCTCCTTTTTCTGTCCCTCATTTTCTCTGCCCTACTCAGTAATGGTTCTGGGCAGAGCAGTCTTTTTTGAAAATGTGCTCCTCTCTTAAGAGATAAAAGCAATGGCTTTTATTTCATACCGAGTGCTGAGGGACCAGCACGCCAAATATCTTCAGAAGAAATGAAATACCAACTCCTTTGACTTCAGAGCTACTTTAAAGATACACATCACCAGCATCATTCTCTGCTAGGCTGTGGAAATAGCAGATGGTCAGTTCTCATCTTTCCAGAAGTCCTGGAGAAGGAGGGGCTTACAGAGGAGGTAGTAGATAGACCAGGAAGAATTATTTATGGCAGAAAAGCAGAAATGTAACATAACATTATGTAACAATACAGCTTGGAAGGTGAGGTAAGTTATGTTAGAAATGAGTGATCTTTTGAAAGAAAAGGTGACACTACTCAGACAAACAGTCTAAGAAAACTGGAAGATACAATTCTTGATCACTTGTGAAGGTAAACAGGGATGAAGAAGGTGAACAATTTAACCCTTTTTTGCCTGCGTCCCCAAAATGCTGATGTCACATCAACTTCCAGACTTTGCTTGATAATTGTGAGCTGGGCTGCCAAGGGTGGGAACTCGGGGTTCCTCCAGTGGCTCAGTGTGAAGCAGCAGGGAGTGTGCTTCTCTCAGGTGACATGACATAAACTGTGTGCCGGTGGCAGCTGTGCACAGTCTTATCTGCCTGTATGCTGCCTAAAGCTAGGGCGCTGAAAGATTGGAGCCTATGTTTTTCACTGCATGGAGTGGGCAGATGCAGTCTGCAGAAAAAACCCTGATCCCCAGATGTAAATGCATAGTAATTGCAAACTGGATTTTTAGCTAGGCTTCTTCCAGCTGCAGCAAGCATGTTTGTGTATCTCAGTTGACAGCTACAGGGGGGAAAAAAAAAACAAAGAAGAGGTGTTACCACTTTGTATCTCTGCCCAGGCAAAGTAACAGTCACAGCTGCCCGTGACACACTTGGCTTTTGGCAGAGCTCAGGCTGGTTCTGCTCTGCAGGCAGAGGATGAAGCATGCTCAGTATGCTTCCTTCAACCGGAATGCCAGCAGTATGTTGGATTACTACAGAGACTGCTCTGTGTCTGTAAGCTCCTTCTGCAGAGTTTGGGTTCACATTAAATTGGAGCAGGAGTCCTTGGTAGCCTGTGTATGGCTCTCAGCACAGGCTATTCACCTTTTTTTGAAAGTTATGTTTTCTTAGACATCCACAATCTCAAATTGGAACACTTATTTTATCGAAGTTTTTCAGAAGAAACATACTAGCTTTACATACTAGCTGAACATACCCTGAAGGTGATGCTGTAGCCTAAAGGTTTCGTAGGACTTTATTCTCTTACTATCTGAACTGTTTTAAAACAATCCATAAAATATCTGGGTCTTGTTTGTGGTGATGTCCTAACAATGAAGGGTAGGTGCAACTGTCAGCATGTGAAAACTAATTGCTTGGTTTGTTCTCATAAATTTTATTAGCCAGGGTGGAGTGGAAGTGTGCACACGCTTTGTGGCTCCTGCTAGCATGTGTGAAAGAGAGGTCTGATTAAATCAAACTTCCTCTTCTTTGGCCATTAATATCTTCTGCTTACAGAAGACATTGAGGAAGACCTACAGTGTTCTTCTTACAGATGTTTTTATAAAGGTGCTATAAAGAAGATTCCCTTTGATGACTTGTAGTAAGTTTTGATGTTTTTTTTTTTTTGTCCAGTTGTTTTCTAGAACAGAAGAACCATTAATATGTTGCCCATTATTCAGAAGAGTTTGGGAAGAGAGTAGAAGGATTCAGCAGCTTGGGCAAAATTGTATTAAGAGAAAAGCCTCTCAGACCATATAGTAATTCCAGTTTTTCTAGCTGTCAATCCTTCAAAACAAATATCCTTCCTCACCCCCATACAAAACTTCCTTTTTTTATGGCCATTCTTTTTTCCGTCTCCCTTCTCCCACTGTGATCTCAAGTAATATTAGGGTTAGACCATGTTGAGCATTCGTAAACTCTGTCTTGCCTGGTATTCTTCTCCTCAGCTCTACGGACATTTTGCCTAGTTGACCTAAATTCTACAGCAAAAAGCCTGGATTCTGTGCAGGAAGATGGAAATGACAACTCCAGTTAAGAAGTAAATACAAAGATAAATAAAGAGCACCAGTTAATAACCTTGTGTGTGGTATATGATTTACCCCTGGTCCTGAAATGTTAACTTCCACTGTGTTGGAGAACCTTTCATTTGTAGTTGTTGTGAGCAGTTGTGAGCACTGGGATTTCAGGCACAAGGGCACAGGAAGGTAGTGTGGCGTAATGGGGAAGGGCTGGAGTCTGGAATCCCACTTTCTGCTACTGACTGTCCCACAGAGCAGCTGTGTGACCTGGAGCCAGGCTGCTTCACTTCCCTGTGCTTCTCCATTACCAGGTAAAGGAGTAAGTTTCTCTGTTTTGCAGACTCATCTTGCTTTTCACACAGAGAGGACGTACAACAGTGTGGCCTGAAGCTGCATGAGTCAAATAAATCGGTAGTAACGGCATAGAATAGAGTGTCAGTATTCCTACTTGATATATTTATTCTGCCTTTTTGTTCCTTACATATTACCTACAGGTTGTGAGTCTTCAGATTTTGTTCAATAATTTGACACTGTTTGAAAATCAGGGGCATATTTCAGTCTTTTCTGTCTCTGAGAGCAAGTCACTTCTGTTGACTTGTTTGTGATAAATGAATGGAAACCTGGAACATATGATAGTGTCTTTTGTCTTGCTTTGGTGTTCCATAAAAAGCAGAAAGAAAAATGAAATTTCTGCAGGACTGATTGTATACTCCTAGCATAAACTCTTTTGTCAATGAAGTCCTAAATTAATGTGAAACTTTCACTCTGCATACATTCCTCCAAACAAGAACCCACGCATGAATGAATGCTTGTTGCAAGAAACAAATAAAAAAGTACAAATGTCTTTTATTCAAATGAGTTGTAAAGGGAAGAAAGTCTAGGACTACAAAACACATTACATCCTTGCTTTTTATCTCTTCCATAGTGTTAAAGGATGTTGGCTAACATAAATGAAGTGCCCTAAAATATTCCTTGTATGTATTTTGGTGTCATATGGTTAATGTATGCCGCTTTTGAGATGAAAAACCAGGGAGGAGATTCACCTGACTAGAAAGTCATGTTGCTGAATGCTGTGTCTCAAAGGCTCTTCACTTACCTGAACTCTTACTAAAAAGAGACATGTATTGTTTATATCTGTAACTGTCCATGCCTCCTCTCCATATGTAGTTGAAAAGGTGCATTCTGTCCCTTTCAACCAGCATAAATATGAGGACGTCCAATTTTGTAACAGTTGAGTCTATGGTCTTTTTGATTAGGGTTTTGTTTTGGTTTTTTTCTCACTTGCTTGTTGCCATCTTTGTTCCTTTAGTAAGAAGAAGAAAAAATAATTTCTTTATATGGTTCTGCTTTGAAGTAATCCTGCTTTATTTTAAAACCTCTTGAGCTGGACATTTGATCTACCTAAAGTATTTATGTATACCTCTTGGAAAAGCAGTAAGTTGGGAAGTTTGTAAGTTTCTTCCCTTTAAGTTAAACTTTGGTTCCTTTTCTTTAAGTGGTTCTATAATCATCAATAGAACCAATTTCTATTATTTATCCCTTTGTTTTGGAACTACAGAACATTGTAGTGTGTCTTTGTCATTACCATAGGTGAATATTCTTTCTCTTTGTTAAAAACGTTGTAAGCCAGACTACCCTTCTTTTGGTTTCAGAACATTACTTCTGAAGTTTTCAGATTATTTAAAAGGCACGTTATATTGCATAATTTTGTTTGTACCTCATCAGGTTGAAAGTTCTGTTGGGTGTTTCAAACCATCACAAGGCTTGAATCTTCTGGGTTCTTTTGGGTATTTTTAAAAATGTTTTTGCCGTCTTTGTTAGCTTAAAATGTATCTTACCCACTTCCATGTACTTTGCGTGCAGAGTAAATGTCAAGGTTTGTCTACCCATTGAGTTATTTAGACAGAGCTATTGCAGTTTCAAATAACCTTCTTAAATCCAAAAGCATATCCAAGTGTGGGTACAGCCTCACTTCTGGTTCTTCTCACACACATGGCTTAGTGTTACATGCAGGATGACCTGGAGGCTTGATGAAGGTATTTCTAGGAAGACATAGAATCACAGAATCTCCTAGATTGGAACAGACCAGTAAGATCATCTAGGCCAATCATTAACCTAACACTGACAAGCCCACCACTAAAGCATGTCCCTGAGCACTATATCTACATGACCCTTAAATACCTCCAGGGATGGGGACTCCACCACTGCCCTGGGTAACATGTTCCAATGCCTGATGACCCTTTCAGTAAAGAAATTCTTCCCGATATCCAATCTAAACTTCCCTTGGCGCAACTTGAAGCCATTTCCTCTTGTTCTATCACCTGTTAATTGACAGAACTTGCTGAGAGTTGCAGAGAGCTTCCAGTGAGACCAGTAATACTTAAGTGGATCATTCAGAGCAAAATGGATCTGCTCCATGTGCACCTACACAATGACCTCATTGTATTTCTGTGTTTTGGTTGTGGCACTGTTGCCATTCAAGATGTTCTGTCCCCTCCATTCCAGAGAGGGAATATTCCTGGAGCTGTTATCATCTGGAGCTAAAGCAGTGGCTAGTGGGGAGAAAGGAGAACGGCTCCCCAGACTGCCTTCCTACAGCCAAGCGTGGATGGGCTTCTGGTTGTAGCCAAAAGCAGAATAACTGTCCTGAAGAGCCACTGTCCCATGAATTTCCAATAACGTAACTGGATTTGCAATGAAATAAGAGATTTTCTGAGGCCAAAGCTTATGAGAAGGCCATTTCTTGGCTGTTTATTTAATGTTTCTCTTCAGGCTCCTCTTCGTCACTTAGTATTTATATGCAAAACCAAAATCTTGGTGAAGTCTAATGTGCCACTGGGCTGCCTTTTTTCTTGAATTTGTCTAAGTATATTGGTGGTTTTTTCAGGGTATTTTTTTCTTGTTTGGAGAAGGTCCCATTTTTGACTAGGCACATAAATAAGCACTTTCTAAAAAGTCCTTCAACTTTGAATTTACCCAAGAAGTCTCTTCTCTTAGGCTAGGAAAACTGAAAATCTCTTAGAGTCTTCACCTTCCTTTAGACCGAGCGCTCTCTGGGTACCTCTTACAAAAATCAAGCATTTGGGTTCAGTTTCCAGGTTACACCGATTTCCAAAGGTTAAGGAAACTAATTTATCTGGAGACTTTTTCTGAAGTGGACTGTCCTATGCTTTTCTTTTTCCATAATGAAGATATGCCATCTTCTTTCAGAGTATTTGAGTACAATGTGATGGCTAGGTTTCAAATTGGTGATGACCTGAGGTACCTAAAATCTTCAATGAACTATCTGTAAATTATGAGAAGTTGTTAGTTTAATTCACTGGGTTAAATAGAAGGAGCGTGTGGCTGGAAAATAGAAAAACAGGGTATTCATGGTTTCCTTTTAATTTTTTTTTTTCAAAGAGATACTTTTAATGTTGATGAACTAGTCTTGAACTGAACTTTTCTTAATGACAAGAGACAATTTTCTTTATATGTGGTTTGGCAATTGTTTATATATTCTGGGATAAAGTTTTGGCAACTAGTTTATCTTTTATCAACTTTCACCCTGTATCTTTAGGGTAAAGAGAGAACGGTTCCACTTTTTTTCAAATTAAGAGTAATTTATGACAATGGGAACTGATTATTTTGTTCTAAAATTGGATCTCGTTACCTTCCTAGTTATTTAAAATGCTTGAAAATTTTTCAGTTTTAAATGGTTAAATGTAAAGCATTTAAAACAGCAGAAAAAACCAAGGTGTTGTGTAATGGACTTGCAGAAGAGAAAAAAGCTGCAATAGTTCTGTAATGTCTATGTACTTGCAAGGATTGTAGCTTTTCAAGGTTGAAGTTGGTTATAATCTCAAGCCTGCTTAGCCATGGGCCTTATTGAAGAATGTCTTAGTTATTTTTTCTTCTTTATGGTCCATTTCCTGTTTGTGTATTTCTTAGAAGGAAGAAAAAGAAATTGGATCTTAATGGCTGACCCTCGAACAGCTTATTTAAAGCAAAAAGGATTAAACTAGGACAGAACTCTATTAGGAGCTTCAACATCTTACCATTTTTGATACAACTCAGCTTCAATAATAGTTTTCTCCTTAATTTGAGTGTGTCCAGAATAGTCAGGAGAGAAGGACTGTTTATTATTGGAAAGACGAGACATAAGGCTAACAATGGATTGAGTTGCTTGATTTTTTGTGAGGGAGATCGCTCTTCATTATTACATGGATAACAAAGTGTGTTTCTTTTATAGACAGAATAGCGTCTTTTTCCTGGTTTTAATGTAATACTTTCTAATGCCTCTTTGATCCAAACACTTTCTGGCTGGAGAACTTCCATTAACCTTGGTCAGTTCTCAGTTCATAGGTATTGTGATCCATAATCCCAGGATCACTCTGAATTCCCATCCCCCACCCCCCCACACCCCAATCTTGAAGTGCATTGTAGATGTTCCACTTAGTTTCTTCTAGGAACTGTCTGCTATCTGTGTTTCACACAAATGATGATGATTGAGCCAGTATGCTATTTTAATGTTTTGTACTTGGGCTTTATATATTACACCAACTGCAAAAACTTGTTTCCTGGAAGGACCAAGTGGGTGGAGATGGAGGTTGAAGGGCAAGTAAAAAAATCAAGGTTCCCATCAGGACCCAGGATGTTGCATTCCAGTGTATATATATTCCATCTCAACATGTAAGCCAATGGACTCTGTGTGTGTATATATATAAAGTTATTTGGGACAAAATAAAGTATTTTGGACAACATGTTAGCTGCAACTTGTTGTTCCTCCTCTTCAGCAGTGTCACTTTTCAGCCATCAGTGATGGCACCAGCATCTTGCTGCTACCATCCCAAACAGAGGATCTTCACTGGCACTGGTGGAAAAGATGTTTTGGGAGGGATGGCAGGGACAAGGGTGGCAGCCTAGTGGTAATCACTAGTCCGAGAGCTGTCAAATACTGGAAAAGTATATATTCTTCTACCTGGGGCAGAGATGCTGGCTGCCATACTGCGAATGAGTCAGTGGTCAAATAAAACTGTGTATTCTGTCTGGCATTATAAATGGGTCAGTGATGGATTTGTATTACCTGAGGAAATTAACTGGCTGACAGAGGCTTCTGCTTGCTGCCCAGCAAATGTCAAATATTGCAGGAAGCTTGGGGGAAGGGGAGGGATAGCTGGAGACAAAGGCGGTGTTAAAATAGCTAGGATGTTACTGGAGCTTCTCAAAGGAGTGTTTCTAAGGAGTAGACTGGGAAAACAGAACAATCTTTAGACTTTGTTAATCAGCGTTTCCTTGTCCTCCAGTGGGGTTTCAGCCATGGGTCCTGCTTTATTATTAGAGTTGTGCATGAGGTGGTTTTGGGTCTGCATGAGGTGATGTGCTGTTCTATTCAGCTTTGTTTGCTGGTACAGAACGTGACTCTGGTGCTTTGGTTTTATAGGGTTAAACTCATTCCTCTGAATGCCCTTATTCATCCTCTCCACATGCTCTCTGCATGGGGTTAACCCTTTAAAGGAGTACCTCTGGAGCAGGTAAGATCTCAGGATGAACTGAGGGAGAGGGCTGCATCATCTGCAGGGTCTACTAAGCCGAGCTCATATTGGTGACCAAAGGCAGTCAGTGGGCTTTGGCTTGCTTGGATCTGATCCAGTGTTTCTTCGGTTCTCGACTGCCCTGTGAATTTCTCTTACTTACTGAGTCTTGAATGTCTACCAAACTGGGCACTGCATTGTGGAAATGATCTCTGGCTGAAAGATTACTCCTTCTCAGCTGAGTTCAGTCTCTGTCACCACTGCTATGGCATAGGTCCAGCCTCTGCACTCAAAGGAGTAATATGTGTCCAGCAAAGCATCTTTTCACATCCGTCTTTCAAGATGGTGATAATGTCTCTGTGAGTTCTTGAAGACATTTTTTAGTAGGAGTCCCAAAGCAGAGCTTTGCCCTTAGCATTTGTGGTTTCTGAGTGCTAGTGACTTGATTTCCACCTCTGTAACTACACTGAGAGTGCCTGCTTGTGTTTTGAACCAGCTGTGTTGCCTGGTCTAATCTCAAATCTCTAAGATTAAATTTCTGTGGCCCCTAAAATAATCCAGCAGTTCATACATTCCCATGGTTTAGCTCTGTCACCAGTTTATGAGCTGTATTTGGCCTCTGTAAAAGCACCATGCTCCTTGCAAACTAACATTTGCCCTCTCTAAAGCATGCTTGCAACTCACCAGCTACAGCACTGCTGAATGGAGCATGCATTTTGAGGTGAATGGCAAGATTACTTTCAAAGGCACTACAGGCTGCACAAGTCTGTTTTAGGGTTCATTTAAGGGCAGATGGCCATCAGGAGATAATCTCTTCTGTCTGCAGTCAGAGCTTTGCTCTTTCCCACTTCAGTTCATGGTGTGTCAGGGTATGTGGTTGAGTTTGTCATATCTGATTTGCTACTGGCAGGACCCCCTTTATAGCAGCACTGACTTTTCTTGGCAAGAAAGATCTTTGCTGGGGTTATGCCAGGCTGAGGAGCCTACTCCTCCCCCTGCTCCTTCCAGGGTGAGGCTGGTAATGCATCCTTTGTGTAAAGAGCTCCTAGAAGATGTTATTTGCAATGCATGAGAAGGAATTAAGTTGTTGCTGGAGTGCCCAGGCAGGGTGCTGCTGTGTTCTTCAGCACCACCTACTGACATCTTCCTCTCCCAAGTCCATGTACACAGGGGAGTGTACTTCTCTTAACTCACAGGAACTGGATTTCTTGCGGTAATTAACAATACACTTGGCTGGAAATTAGAAACCCCAGATCCACTGCTTTCAATAGCATTATGCCATATGGGGAGCCCTAAGGAGCAGGGTACAAAAGCCAAGTTGCTTGGCTCTGATACCTCTTTTCCTAGGTTGGGCCAGCCCACTTGCCTCTTGACCACCTATGTCTATGCAGAGGGATGTTGAGAGATTGGGTTGTGTCACTGAGGTGGGACAACTTGGCTTGTTTCTTGTGAGCATTTAGTATGGGAACCAAGTGGCAGATCACATTTCTACTCTACGGTTTTGTCCTGTGCTGTTCGATCTTATTCTAAAACCCTGGAAGGATTTAAACAGTTATTATCTTTACAAGTTTTGACTGGGAAAATGGTTTCATGCTTTTTGGTGTTTTCATTTTTTTCCTCTTATTCACCTTCTGATAGGAAAGGAAACAGTTTATTCTGTAAAAAAAAGGCGCCTACCTGATCTAAATTCCCCCCTTCCTAGTAAAATTGTTGTTGCATCTTCTTGTAACACATGGCCAAACGAGTATGCTCTTTATTGACTCTGGTGAACCCCCAGAAAACTGGAAAGAACTGTGTGTCTGTATTCGCACCGCCACAACGGTTTTTGCACAGTAAATTAAGTACCTGCCATACTTAATAAGGGGAAAATTCCTACTCTGACCATTCAGTTGTTTAGATTCTCACATATATTTAGAGTCTTTTTGATTTTTGTAGCGATTAATTATGTGCCATGAAAGTAATTCAGAAGATCAGAAAAACCCATCCTAGACTTGCTTGGAGCAAAAGCATTCAATATTTGAAAGTCTTCTTATAGGCAAGGTTTTTCATCCTAAGACTTAGTTGCCCATGCTCTGTACCATGTAATGCCTCACAGCTAACCTTCAGGAAGGGAAGACAAAAGAATGTCACAATCATACTTTGTGTGACTCTCTCTCAATTTGTCTTTTAATTAAGTTGTGGCATTTTATTTGCAATCTGCTTTTATTTTAAAAGTCTGAAGTTTGAAAGTATCCTCCAGGCATTTAGATGGCCTCTTAATGTGTTTGGGTTTTTTTGGAAAGAACAGATATATATATATATATACACACACTCCAGGAGCCCAGAGAAATAAGAAGAGATATTATTTGTGAGAAATGGTCAGCATTTGTGAGGAGTGGTCAGCGTTTAGGTAGCTTGAATCAGTAAAGGTCCAGCCTGATGCTCTTTGTAGTTGGGTTACTTATATCTAGAGTGTCTTTGTTGATTTGATTTCCTTGCAAGTTACATGTGGATGTAAGACCAAGTATTCCATCTTGGACTTCTGTCTTCCCTACTAGGGATTTTTTTGTTTTCTGCAGTGAGATAACTAACAGTTTGCTGTGTCTGCTTGAGGCTGGGGATTGCAGTCTTTTCCTGAAGATACCTCACAGAAGCTGACATTGTGCTCCTATCTGTGATTCTCTGATTCTCCTTTCTTTCATACCTCCGTGCAAAATGTATGGTGTGCCTTTATTCTGCTAGGTTCTTACAGTGAGATGGCTAATATGCATTAATGTTCAGTAGCTGAGCATCATGTTTTTCTGTTTTGGTTTTTTTTTGTGTGTGTTTGTTTTGGTTTTTTTTTCCCCATTTTTTGAAAAGCCATAGTCTTGGAGAACCGGTTGAGCTGATAGCAATGTATCCATCACTTGGACCTGTTTCAGGTCATTTATGTGTTTATGTATTAAGTTCCCCAAAAGAAAAATAACCAGAGCTTCTGTGAATCCTTGTTCTCTTCTTGAACTGAAAAACCCATCTATGCTTCTGGCAGCTTCTAGCACTGTGTAGCCTCTCTTCCACAAGCTTTAAGAAAAATGTGGTTTATATTTCCTTTAAAGTGTAGAAGATTTTGCAAGCTATGCAGCAGCTTTACAGTGATCCATAGTATGGTATCAGGTATGTTAAATGAATGCGTGTATTCAGGAACGTAAGTAAATAGTAACTGTGTAGGGATCAGCAAAGTTGATCGTCCTGTTTTCCGTGACCAGGAGATTTCTGAACAGTTTGGAATATCATGTACAAACAACGTGTAGTAGGAAGACCTCTTTTTGCAGAATCTTACCTGAAGCCCACTTCAGGTTCAAGTAGCCGTCCAGATGGCTGGATAAGTACATTTTAGGAAAAAAAAAAAGAGTCTGTCTCCACTCAGTTGAGATTGTTATTTTTACTGTTGAGTTGTAATACATCTCTAGTGGAAGTTCTTTCCTGAAAATATCTTCTACTGTAATACATATTTCCATGTAGGTCAACACAGATATTTACTGGAAGAAGTGGGTGACACGTATCAGCTAACTTATTTATCTCATGGGTATAGCTGTTGAGTTACAAAATGTAAGAAATGGCCCAAAACTGGACATTGGTATGGAGATCTTGATAATAGAAGATGTAACTGGTGATAAAATTTTACCATAAGTCCTTTACATGAAAATATAAACGACAAAGTAATTGTATTGGAGTGGACAGTTGAAACCCAACCCATAGAGTTCTATCAAAATCCAGTTCTATCAAATCAAAAAAATAAAGTGAAAAAAAAAGGTACTTTAATTTAGTTTATTTGATACCAGCTTGGACGAGTAATCCAACGACAACCCTCAGAGGACCAAGCATCCCAGTAGCTTGACTGGAATTTGGTCGTTGAAAAAGACCCATGAGTTGAGTAGGTTTGCCTGATTGTAGTTGAAGGCTGAACTTAATCATTGAATTCCTCATTAATTATGAGGTTCTTCATAAATGAACAATGAGGCTGGCTTCCTCCGGTTAAAACAGCCTTCAGTTTTCTAGTTCTCAAATGTATAGATTTTTGTATTGCTGCTGTGATTTTGGTTGTTTAGTCCTCATTTTCCCTGTTGTGACTTTATGTTATAAAAAGTGTTAAAAAAAAAAAAAAAAAGGTCAAAGCAACCCCAAACCCAAGGACATCAGAGCAGCAGCTCCATCATACATGAGCTGAACCTGGCCAGGAGCCCAGGTGGCATGGCTGGAAGGTCCTCAGGACTGCAGGTGTAGGCACTGGTGCCTTGTAAAAGCCAGGCTTCTCTGGCAGGGAAAAATGCCTGTAGTGTGGCTCATGGGAATTTTGAAAACTTGTCACGTCTGTAATTAGTTGCTTGTAAATTGCATTGCTGTAGTGTTTCGTAGTTTATTTCTGGTAGGTTGATCTACAACAGCAAGGAAAAGGCGGTGGGAAGATTAGAGCAACACTGAAGCTTCCTGCATGTTTTGAAGGAAAAAGATGTCTCTGGTGCGTGATACCAGCCTCTGCTAAGATGTTTGTTCATGCCCATCTGCTTTGACACAGTGCACTATGCCGGAGCCACGAGGGTTCCTCATGAAGAGGCAGATCAGGGCCTGGCAGCCAGGGCCCGTCCCCAGCTGGGAGCAGGGCAGGCCCAGGGGCAGCCTCAGCCCCAGCCATTGAAAACCTCCCTGCGGCCTGTCTGGGCAGTGAGCCTGCAGGTGGGCCTGTCTTGGCGGAGCCCCAGGCAAGGCTGTGGGGAGCTGGAGACTGGGTTTGCTGTGGCATTGCTGGTGTGAGGGCTGATGGTGCCAGGGGGTGAAATCGTGTCCTTTGGGGGAGCCTCAGGAGGTCTGTTCAGGAAGACTGAGGCCTTGTGGGTGCCCTGAGGGCCCCGACACACATAGTATCTCTAGGGGGACTTCGTCCAGCTCAAAGGGGTTTGGTAGTGTTTCTGCTGGTGAGATGGGGTATGTAACATCATAGAATCATAGAATCATTTAGGTTGGAAAAGACCTTTAAGATTCTATCCTAGCACTGCCGAGTCCACCACTAAACCAGGTCCATAAGTACCACATCTACATCTTTAAATACATCTTTTAAATGCCTCCAGGGATGGTAACTCAACCACTTCCCTGGGCAGCCTGTTCCAGTGCTTGATAACACTTTTGGTGAAGAAATTTCTTTCAGCTCTGCCTTGGTAGAGAGTAAAATGAAAGCTGTGTGCGCTACCTGTGTGTTATGAGGTAGGGACGAAGATGCCTCTGATCAGCTGACTGGAGGAAGGCTTGGAGAACTGGACATGTCTTTGTTTTACATGTGAAGTTACTAATACAGAGCTGGTAGTTCATATAGTGTGTGTGGTCTGACTGACCTTTTCAGTTGTGGTTGTGCATGTGCATATTCTTAACTTCTAGAAGCTCTGCTGACTCCATCTCAAAATATAACGGATGGGTAGTCAAACCACAGAAGCTCAATTTTGAGGTCAGTGCCTTGGGCTTCACAATTAATTTTGTATTTTGAAGCTTTAAAACCAAACTTAAATATAATGATTTGTACTACTATGGCTGCTGCCAAATTCTGTTAATGACTGTTGTTCAACAAGCACAATTATCTTTTGTTTTGGATTTTTAAAAAACTAGAAATCTAATGCAACTGTTTCTGATGTTTTCACACATTTATGGGAAGGATGTCAAAGACAATTTGAAACTTCACCTTGGGCCTTTAAAACTGTGGCTTTGAGAACCTCTTTGGCCAAATGTTTTGGAAGCTTTCTGCTTATAAGGAAAATGAGAATACCTCTTTTCCATATTAAGCATTAAAGCCATATATTTTAAGAAGAGGTTGTAAGTGCAAATTAGTAAGACAATGGCATTTTAATAATCTGTTTGGTGAGGTTAGCATCGCATTAGTAAGGGTATTTTAGAAGTCACATTATCCGTGGGCAATGTGGTCTCAAAAGATTGGTTGCGAATATGTTCGAGGGCTTGTGGGATTTATGGATTCATTTCATGGTGGTTGTATTTGGATGTTTTGGTGGTTTTTTTTCCCAGACTTCCTGTTCTGGTTTTGAGTAGTGGATTTGGTAACTCCTCTCTCACTCCACCTCCACTCTCCTCTAAATTTGCTTATTGTGCTGTTTGAAAGCATAAAGAATTATGGAATACATTGTCTTAGCTGGTCATGACGGAAACGTGCAAATCTTTGCACCATACACATGGGGTGTGTGTCTTGTCTTCTGCACTTGAAAATGCTCTTTGCTGGTGGGTAGGTGGTCTCTCTCACTTCCATATCCCATACAGACAAAAAAAGAAGAAAGACACTCATTGTGTTTTAGTTTCTTTTGATATATGACCCCAAACTAGCAGTTTGTGTTTTTCTTCGTCTTTCTGCAATGCCTGAATTTTAAAGAAAAATGTGGAAATGGTAGAGTAGAATTCCTTACAAAATGCTTCATCCTGCTTTCAGCGTGATGCATGGCGAAAATATCAAATTGAAGTCCATTCAACTGTATCTGATGTTTGTTCCTCACAGCTGCAGTAAGATTAACCTCTTCTCTGACTTGGTCCTGCTTTTGTGATAGAGACCCTGCTCAGATTCAGGCTCGAACCCATTAGAAAGTCTCCATCAGTTTTCGTAATCAGCAGTCATTAGCCATCACTCAACTCTTCTTTCTGTTTTGTAGCAGATGGGTACTGTTGGTTTAAGAATGTCTAGACAGCAACCAGCATCCTTGAGGATACCTTCTCCAAGCTTCAGTGTGACGGATGGGGATGGGGATGGTGGTGGTTTTTACCTCTTGAAGCTGCCAGGTTTACCTTTTTTCAGAACCTCATGTTTGCTCTCCCTTCTGGTTTTCTATTTCATAAGCTGGCCTGAAGTTTCCAAAAGAGACCTTAAAGCGTTTTGTGGTGGTGTTTCTAAAGGGTCTGAAGCTTTCCCGGGTGGGGAGGGCGGACGGGGGGGGGCCGTGAGGGGGGAAGA
>NW_009649181.1:167951-196535 GCF_000708025.1 Charadrius vociferus
CAGGCTGGAGGCCCCCCGCCTGTCCGCCCACCCCCTCCTCCCTCGGCCCCGCTGCTGAGCGGCTCAGCTGTGTGGTGTTGCCTTTGCTTGGAGGACAGCTTGGATCAGTGTCTTGATGCTGTAATGCTCTGTTTCTGGAACGAACCGTCACATTTGTCATCCATGGGACAGGGGAACCAACCGTAGGAGATGCTTGCGGGCGATCTGCTCAGGGAGGGCAGGTGCTGCTTGGGCAGTGCAGGGGGACAGCAGAGACCTGACTTGGAAAGTAAGTCATGCAGGAGAAGGGGAGAGATGTTCTGGGGATGCTGATTTTTCAAGCGTCACCCAAGGAGGAGGAGGAAAAAAAGCGGAAAAAAAGAAAAAAAGCCTGGTGTGCTTGAGATGAAGCTGAGATAAGTGAGGCCATGTTGTGCACAGGCGAGAAGCTCAGAGCCTCTGAGTGCAGGAGTTGTCTGAGCTAAAATGGCTGCTCCCAAAGCTCAGAGGACTAGGGCAGCTTACTGAGTCTTAAAGCTTCAGTGACGCAGGGGCTCATATCTCTTGAAAGTGTGATAAACACATTCAGCAGAGCTGTGGCTTGTTTGGCTGAGATGAAAGGACTAAGCTTGGGGGATGGGTAGTGAAAACTGGATGATCTGCTTTTCTGTGAAGTGCTCTAAATGCAGGAGTCGTCTGCTCCATGGAAAAATTTGTTTTCAGGTCTAATGGACTGTGCTAAAGGAGACGTGGGGTGGGGCTTCACTCACTGCTGTAATTTGATCCAGAGCAGATAGCAACCTCTTCCACACAATTTGGTCTGGTGCTTGCACATAAAAGCTTGAGTATCTCGATTATTGTAACTTTGTTAGCTGAAAAGAAGCTGGTGCAGCGTTCATTTTCTTTATTGGTGGTGGGAGGGAGTAGGGGGAGAGAAAGTATACAGTGGAGCCTGCAAAGTAATGTAGGTAAATATGTGGAGAGCCTCTGTGCTCAGACGGTCCAGAATTTGACTTGCTAGAAGTTTATTTTAGCAGACTATCAGAAGAAGCATTCTTTCATATAAAATCTGATGCAGTACCCTCTCTTTTTTTTCTAGCTTTCTCCTCACTGTGGAAGTAGCTTTAAACTCTCCATACAATAAACACATGGATTTTTCAGTGCTTTGGACTGCCCTTCTGTCTTGGACCTCTGAAACGCCCAGTTTATTATCCTTTCCCAGTGCTGCATGTGGATGCTTACAGAACTCATTCCTGTATTAACATAGGAAGGTTGCTCTTGTGCCCAAGTACTGCACAGGGTAGGAGGGTCTAAGGCTTTTGTCTTACTTGTGCTTTGTGTCTCCTCTCCTTCCTGATGGTGCAGATACATACAACTCTCTATTGCAGCATTAATTAGTCACAAACTGAACCACCATACTTCATGTTAACATATCTCATGTTGCTTTGTACTTCAACATATGCTGGGCTGTTGGATAAATCAAGGAAGTAATGATGTGCCTGAGTCTTTGTAAATCTTGTTTCCATTGTACTTTTGCAGTATTCCTATTCCTGTTGCTGTCCCCCTCTTCTTCCAGCCCTCTCCATCCCCCAGACTGCTAATGCACAAAGGTCATGTCCCCAGAATAGACTAAAGTAAAACTACAAACATTTTAACGAGGAATGGAAATGCCCTTACTAAACTTGTTGGAAGTAAGGCAGAGCGAAGCATTTTACCTTGGTAAAATATAACTAACTGCATCTCATCTTGCAGTTGAGTCTAGGTTTTCCACCAACATCAGGACTGATAGGATGTTGAGAAGAAAGGCAGGTTTCTTCCTCTGAAGGCTTTTGATCTGTGGTAGTGAAACAGACAGGACTTGGCAACTTCCGGGAGTGGGTCTCCTAAAGTTATAAGCCACTATCTTCTGATTGTAAATTTCAGTGCATGGCTGGGAGTAATGTGCAAGACAAACTTCTGGATGAATTCATTGTCCATTACAAAAATGTAGTGAACAAGACAAACTTCTGAACAACAGCCCTATCTTGCATAATGGAAAAGCCAAGAGAACAAAGTCCACTGAATCAGTAGTCACCTGTTAGAAAGTTGACTGTTTGTAGTGTTGCGTTAGTAACTTGTGAGCTACCAAGATAGGACTTTATGTGAACCTGAATTGATGCCTCATAATATGGTAAGCAACGGTTGAGTTTTACGCTGCAGTATTTGCGGAATCTCTGGAAATGACTGAGTCATCATAAGCTTGGTATTACGTATTTCTAGGATTCGTTACAGTGGCATTGCTGTAAAACATCTCTCTTCTCTCCTTCCTCTGTTTTTCTTGCAGAATTTTCTAATGTAAAAGATCATCCCTGAACCATGGAGGTGCTCCAGTGTGATGGCTGTGATTTTCGAGCTCCATCTTATGAAGACCTAAAAGCTCACATCCAGGATGTTCACACTGCTTTTCTGCAGCCAACTGATGTCTCTGAGGAAAGTCCTAGCCAGCCAAGGTCTGGTTCCATGAATGCTAGCAACCAGACTGAGGTTGAATTTTCTTCTGTAAAGGACGAATTTACAATTGCAGATGAAATAGCAGGTAAATCTCAACTCTAAAAGTGATTTCAACTCTAACCCCGTTTTACATGTGGCTTATTTCAGTGTGTTTTAGTTTCTACTTTTAATGTGATTTAAAAAACTCGTAGTATCTTTATTGCTATGTCAGCAAAGCAGATGTCTAGCTTCAGCCATATTGGTTCTGACCATGGCTTTTTCTTTCAATGAAAACATGGAGGTTGATTTTATTTCCCAGCTGCTTCTCATGTATTTCTTCATATTGTTTTTTGGTTTTCAGATTTTCATGGTTGTTCTTCACTACTATGAACCACCTCAAAATTTTCAACTTTGTTAGTATACCAGCTTTCTTTTTTCCCCTGAGGAGATTATTTTGTAAATTATTTATCCCAAACTGTATACCACAGTCAAACATATGCAGACACTACGCATAACGGTTATTTTTCTGACCATTGCCAGATATGTAGATCTCACCATAAGTGGGTGAGGGAATCCTCGTGTGATTATTATTTATTCAGGATGTGGTTGCACTCTGATGCGTACAGGGTGGGTGGAGAAAATGCCTCTTCATTTGATTTTTACTTATTTATGTATACACCTTAATTCTCATTTTAGGGCAAAATGCAACAAGTCAGATGGGGACTGGAAGTTACTATAGCCAGAGCCAGACTTTCTATGGTCAGCACATGGCTCCAAATCCTAAACCAACCAACAAGTTTTTCCAGTGCAAATTCTGTGTGCGTTACTTCCGTTCCAAAAACCTCCTCATAGAGCACACACGCAAGGTTCATGGAGCCCAGGCCGGGGGGAGCTCAGTGGGGCCACCAACTGCTAGTTCCCTAAATTACAGCATCATGATGCATGAAGGGTTTGGCAAAGTTTTCAGTTGCCAGTTCTGCACCTACAAGTCACCCAGGCGTGCAAGGATTGTTAAGCACCAAAAAATGTATCACAAAAGCAACCTGAAAGAGAGTTCAACTCCTCCTACTGCTGCCGCTGCTATGCCTGAATCAACATCTGCTTCTGTGCCAGTGCAGGAACCCTGCAAGGAACTGCCTGCAGAGGTGGTGGAGCGGAGCATTTTGGAATCCATGGTCAAGCCCCTGACAAAGTCTAGGGGCAACTTCTGCTGTGAATGGTGCAGCTACCAGACACCTCGAAGGGAGCGCTGGTGTGATCACATGATGAAGAAGCACCGCAGCATGGTAAAAATACTGTCAAGTCTGAGGCAGCAGCAAGATGGAACTGGTGCACCTGATGTACAGACTAAGAGTGCCCAGAATGCCTCTCCAAACTCTAATTATATCTCCATGAATACAACAGGACGTGAAATGTCAAATGCTAACGTCTCAAACTTCAGGAGCTCTATGAGCAATTCCCTTATGAGGCCCAACTCTTCTACATCTTCCAAGTTTTCTTCTGTGTCTTACCCTCAAATGAAGCCTAAGTCACCTCACAACTCGGGCATGGTTAATTTGTCTGACAGATCCCGCTATGGAATTGCTGATATGACAAATTCTTCTGCTGACCTGGAAACAAGCAGTATGCTAAATGACTCCAGCTCAGATGAAGAGCTAAATGAAATGGACAGTGAGAATGGCTTGAACTCCATGGATCACCAGACCTCAGGAATGTCTGCAGAGCAGCTGATGGGATCTGATGGCAACAAACTATTGGAAACAAAGGGGATTCCCTTTAGAAGGTATATGAACAGGTTCCAGTGTCCTTTTTGCCCTTTCCTGACGATGCACCGCCGAAGCATTTCCCGTCACATTGAGAACATCCATCTGTCTGGGAAGACCGCTGTGTACAAGTGTGATGAATGCCCGTTCACCTGCAAGAGTTCATTAAAGCTTGGTGCCCACAAGCAGTGTCACACAGGAACAACATCAGACTGGGACACTATGAACTCTCAGACTGAAAGCATCGCTTCTTCTTTGAACGACAGCACAGTGTCTTACGAGAGTGGAAATATAAATGGCAGGAAGTCAGGTGGGATGATGGAACCAGTGCAGCCGCAGCAGCAACAGCAACAACAGCAGTCACCCCAGCCCCATTCACAGCATCCATACAAGTGCACAATGTGCAACTATTCCACCACAACTTTGAAAGGCCTCAGAGTTCATCAGCAGCACAAGCATTCCTTCTGTGACAACTTGCCAAAATATGATGGACCACCATCAAACACGCCACAAGAGAGTGAGGCGGATGCTCACCCCTCTGCTAGCACAGTGAAGAAGAGCCAGACCTCCATCCTTGGGCTCTCATCTAAAAATAACTTTGTTGCGAAGGCCCCTCGGAAAGTGTCAAATGACTTCCCTTTAGATCTCTCTCCAGTGAAAAAGAGAACTAGAATTGATGAAATAGCGAGCAACCTACAGAGCAAAATCAACCAAAACAAACAGCAAGAAGATGCTGTGATTAACGTAGAGGATGATGAGGAAGAGGAGGAGGACAATGAGGTGGAGATAGAAGTGGAGTTAGACAGAGAAGAAGAGCAAACAGAACCAATGATAGAGGTTTCCAGTTCTTACGCACCCCAGCAAATGTGGGGCAGAGAGGCTAATGATTCCCAGAAGGAGACAAACTTTAGAAGCATGCAGCATGACTACAATTCCACCAATGGAGCGGAGATTGAGCTCACTTTATCTGAAGATGAGGAAGACTATTATTCTTCTGTCAGCATGAAGGACCACCAGAGCCCTAATGCCTCTGTTCTGGGGAGCCAGTCAAACATGTATGGCACTGATCAGAACAATGAGAATGCAGAGTTTAATGACTCTGGAAGGCTTTACTATTGTAAACACTGTGATTTCAGCAACAAATCTGCCAGGAGTGTTAGCACCCACTACCAGCGAATGCATCCCTATATTAAATTCAGCTTTAGGTATATCCTGGATCCCAATGATCACAGTGCAGTATACAGGTGTCTTGAGTGCTACATTGACTACACAAACTTTGAAGACCTGCAGCAGCACTATGGAGAGCATCACCCTGAAGCTATGAATGTACTGAACTTTGATCATTCTGATCTGATCTATCGCTGCCGCTTCTGCTCTTATACAAGCCCGAATGTTAGAAGCCTGATGCCGCATTACCAAAGAATGCATCCCACAGTGAAAATTAACAATGCAATGATATTTTCAAGCTATGTCGTTGAGCAGCAAGAAGGACTGAACACGGAGTCTCAGACACTGAGAGAGATCTTGAATTCTGCTCCAAAAACTATGGCAACCTCCACCCCCGTGGCTCGCGGGGCTGGTGTGCCAGCTGGTTTTAACAAAAGTGCCGCCAAGAGTTTTAGTCCTGAATGTGAAAATCAGAAGGAACCTTCAGTCAATAGTGTAGTTGTTTATGACTGTGATGTGTGTTCATTTGCAAGCCCTAACATGCATTCAGTTCTGGTGCATTACCAGAAAAAGCACCCTGAAGAAAAAGCCTCATATTTCAGAATTCAGAAGACCATGCGTGTAGTCTCTGTTGATAGGGGCTCTGCCCTGGCTCAGATGTCTTTTGAGTTGGGGACACCCGTTTCCCCAAAATTGTCCAACTTGGCTTCTCAACCTCCACCTCCCCCACCACCACCCCCAGACCTCGCTACTGAACTCTACTATTGCAAACACTGTTCATACAGCAACCGCTCAGTTGTGGGAGTGCTTGTCCACTACCAGAAAAGACACCCGGAGATAAAGGTCACTGCCAAATACATCAGACAGGCACCCCCCACCGCAGCTATGATGAGGGCTGGTGAGTTGCCACCTGGTATTCAGAGGCCACCAGTGTCAATGCAGCAGTTGAGCCGGGGTGGATCTGAGACTTCTGTGAATCCTCCTGAGAATGAAATGTTCTTCTGCCAACACTGTGATTATGGAAATCGGACCGTGAAAGGCGTGCTCATTCATTATCAAAAGAAGCATCGTGACTTCAAAGCTAATGCAGATGTGATTAGGCAGCATACAGCCACCATTAGAAGCCTTTGCGATCGCAGCCAGAAGAAATCAACTGGCAGTGTGCCTGCTCACACCTCCGGCACCGAACGGGACAAGTCAAAGCTGAGAGCCCTCAAATGCAGGCAGTGTAGCTACACATCACCTTACTTCTATGCGTTGAGGAAGCATATTAAGAAAGACCACCCAAATATGAAGGCAACGGTCACATCCATTCTGAGATGGGCATTTTTGGATGGCTTGATAGAAGCTGGTTATCACTGTGAATGGTGCATTTATTCACACACAGAGCCAAGTGGTTTGCTTGTGCATTACCAAAGGAGACATCCTGAGCATTATGTTGACTATACATATATGGCAACTAAACTCTGGGCAGGTCCCGATCCTTCCCCTCCTGCCCTAGTGATGCCAACAGAGATGAAGACCTATAAATGCAGAGACTGCATTTTTGAAGCATCTTCCATTTGGGATATTACGAATCACTACCAAGCATTTCACCCTTGGGCCATGAATGGAGATGAATCTGTGTTGTTAGATATCATTAAGGAGAAAGATGCTGCTGAGAAGTCCATCCCGCAGCCTGATGAAGCTGGGGCCAGGATGGATTCTGAAGACCAGATAACAACACAGATGGATCAGGATGCAGAGTGTGCAGAGGATCCCAGCCTTTCCCAGGAAAAAACTGTCCAGCTGGCTTCTGCAAACCCTGCCATCTCTTCCACTCCATATCAGTGTACAGTTTGCCAGTCTGAGTACAACAACTTGCATGGCCTCCTGACTCATTATGGCAAAAAGCATCCTGGTATGAAAGTGAAAGCTGCGGACTTTGCTCAGGATATAGACATTAACCCAGGGGCTGTATATAAGTGCAGACATTGCCCATACATTAATACACGCATTCATGGCGTTCTCACACACTACCAGAAACGGCACCCATCAGTAAAGGTCACTGCTGAAGACTTTGTGCATGATGTGGAGCAGTCAAATGATATTGCTCAGAATGATGTGGAAGAGACAAGTAGGATTTTCAAGCAAGGCTATGGTGCTTATCGGTGCAAACTCTGCCCTTACACCCATGGAACACTTGAGAAGCTGAAAATTCACTATGAGAAATACCACAATCAACCTGAATTTGATGTTTTTGCCCAGTCACCACCAAAGGTGTCTGCCTCAGTGGAGCCAGACATGGTGACTGAAATCAAGGCCTCCCCAGAAATTGCTGCTGAGGATGTTGGGGAAGTCTCTGTGCCTGCACCTCATTTTTCCAGTTCTCATTTAGTGTCTCACACAGTTTTCCGGTGTCAGCTCTGCAAGTATTTCTGTTCCACCCGGAAGGGGATAGCGAGGCACTACCGTATCAAACATAACAATGTCCGGGCACAGCCAGAGGGCAAGAACAACCTCTTCAAATGTGCATTGTGTTCATACACCAACCCTATCCGCAAAGGGCTTGCGGCACACTACCAGAAAAGACATGACATTGATGCTTACTACACTCACTGCTTAGCAGCCTCCAGGACGGTAAGCGACAAACCCAATAAAGTGATCATTCCATCTTCTCCCAAAGATGACACTCCTCAGTTAAGTGAGGAGCTGAGGAGGGCTGTAGAGAAGAAGAAATGCTCGCTTTGTTCCTTCCAGTCCTTCAGCAAAAAGGGTATTGTGTCCCACTACATGAAGCGTCACCCTGGTGTTTTCCCTAAGAAGCAGCATGCAAGCAAGCTGGGGGGTTACTTCACTGCCGTGTATGCTGATGAGCATGAAAAGCCAACTCCAGCTGAGGAGAGGAATGACTTTGAAAAGCCTGAGGTGGAGACTGAGACTCAGGAAATTGAGTGGCTTCCCTTCAGGTGCATAAAATGTTTCAAGCTGTCCTTCAGCACAGCAGAGCTGCTGTGTATGCATTACACCGACCACCACAGCAAGGATTTGAAGAGGGACTTTACCATACTGGGAAGTGGCACCCGCTCTCAGAACCCTGTGTACCAGTGCAAGCACTGTGATACGAAATTGCATAGCACGGCAGAGCTGACTGCACACTTGAATGGTCACAACGAGGAATTCCAGAAGCGTGCCAAACGTCAGGAAAGGAGGAAGCAGCTTTTGAGCAAGCAGAAATATGCAGATGGTGCTTTTGCAGATTTCAAACAAGAGAGGGTAAGGATTTGTGTGTCTGGTCTCTTTCCCCTGCTCCCTGCTCCCTGCCAGGGAAGGGAAGCAAACCACTACCCTTCTTTCCGCACCCCAAGAGGCTGCCTATTACTGATGCCCAGTTGCATGTTCTCTTGACAGCCAAATGACCACAGGCTAATGAATGACTCAGCGTGCCAGTGAGCTCCATAAGTCAATTACACATTCTGCTTTAATTTTCTCATCCATCCTCCACCCCTCCCTAGGTTCTGTAGGAAGCCCTGCTCCTTCCTAGTGCTTCCTTCAGTATTTTCTTTATCTTCTTTCCTTCCTCCCACCCTTCTGGAAGGCCATCTGTATCTGACAGTTACTTGTTCTTTTGTGGCGAGGCTGCCATGTTCTTTCTTACAGATTCTTTATAAAATGTCCCATCCCCCTCTTCAGTGTACCTCTGAATAACGAACCAGTTTCCTTCTCAACCTTCTCTCTCTTTCAGTACTTTCTCTGATTAAGCACTCAATATTAACATGACGTGAACCTATCTGATGACTGAAGCTTTGGGCAAGTGCCTCATAAGCAGAAGACCAAAATTGTGCTCTTTCTTGGCTGCTTACTCCCTTCCTTCTGTTTCATTTTGAAATATACTTGCTGTGGAAAAGCTCCCCACAGCTGTTGGGGAAGTTGTGGTGTCATGAAAGAGCACAGATTCAGGCGAAACTGAATGGTCTTCCAGAGGACCACTGTTCTGCAGAAACTGAAGGTTCCTCCTGCACAGATACCTTCTCCACTTAGTCTGGAGGTATTAATAGATGTCAACAAAAATTGACCTTGCAGTTCTGCAAAACAGGACATGTGTACATCAAGCATTATTTCCCTTCAGGTGTTGAATCTGGTCTGTATTCCTAAAAATGAGATAAGAAAGCATACTTCAGTGATTTATGCTTGTGTACTCAAACAGGCTTTTGGACACTTGGAAGATGTTTCAAAACTTAAGGAGAGGAAGGTGGTTGGCTACAAATGCAAATTTTGTGTGGAAGTCCATCCAACACTTCGAGCCATCTGTAATCACCTCCGCAAGCATGTCCAATATGGGAATGTCTCTTCTGTGTCAGCTACAGTAAAGGTAAGAATTTCAGAAAGGTGACTGAAGATGACTGCAACTTCTTGCATTGTTTAAAATAGAGCACTTGTTGAAAACCTATGGAGGGCTTTTGTGAAGTTGAATGGGGTTTGAACTGGGTATTCCAGTTCAGCATGATGTTTTAATCTAACACTATGTTTCTTAAGTGATTTTGGTTTATTTTAAGATGTTTTAACTTTTTTCCACTCTTGATCCAGGGGCACGAAGACTATTTAATTCTCATTTCTTCTCAGCCGCAAAGGAGTTGATGTCGTTGATGACCGAAAGACTTGGTTTATGAGCAGGAGACTTTCTCTCAGCTATTCTGGGCTACTTCTCTGCTTAGTTAAACCCTAAAAGAGCTGCTTGTTTTCTTTTTTTATTTTTCTTTAAGAAGAGGAAGTGTGGACGTGCAAATATGTGAAGTTGCTTTTGGTACACCTTTCCAAGTGAAATTTGCACACTGGCTCTAAACAAAACATTCAATGGCCAGCTGAGCCAGTGGTCCCATTTGGGTGATTAGGTGTAAATGTGTTGTTCCTTTCTCCCTGTGAAAGGGGATACTTTCTAGGACATCTCCAAGGACAGGCCATGCTCCACAGCCCGATTTCAGCAGGGGTAGTAGTGAAAGTGCAACAAGGCTGTAGGAACCAGCTGTGTATTCCTCCTCATGCTGCAGTGAGTTCTCGGCAAAGACTCATGCTGCAGGTCTCAGTGCCTGACTAAGGGTGCTTCTTCCATGACATCGTCTGCTTGTGAGGAAGCAGAGTCCTTCATAGCTTAACTCATACTACCTGAGAGAGCTTTCGTTGCCCTCCCACTGACCTTCCTTCATCTTACCTGGTACTACTGTCAGATTCAGGTGCTTCCCTCCTAACAAACCATGTCCTTCTCCCTGCTTCTCAAATAAAGTTTATGCAGGGTCAATGTTTTTTTTGAGTGAGTAGAAATTTTGAAGCAGGGAACAAAAGCTGAAACTCATGGCCGAAAGAATGGGATGGAAATACTCTTATAGGTTGTTAAAGTCGTTGCAAAAATGCATGCTCTGGTTAGAAAAGGGAAAGTTAGGGAATACAAAAGAGACTTTTTCTGGTTGCTTTTTATTTTTAAAGAGGATTCTAAAGTCTTAGAGTACCAGCTTCTTTCTTGTGAATTTGGCACTTGTGGACAAATCTACTGTAGGCTAGATGAGTTGTTCAGTCTGCAGAGTAGGTAGAATGTAAGCTAGAGCAAAATAAACTACAGTTAACTTGCTCTATACCTTACTAGTGTTTATCTGATCAAGTTTCGAAGATTCTTATCAAGACTACTGACAGATAGTTGATTTGGTTTCTTGTGTTTTTGTATTATCTGACACAAATTTGATCAAGGAGTGAGATTCTTTTTTTACACATACATGTATGTAGATAATAGATATAATTACATTTTTTCCTCCCAAGAGTAGGCCCTTTTTTCAGAAAGCCATTGATGTGGAGTTTGTATAGGGATATATTCAAAAAACAATGCAGCAGGAAACCTAGGCATTATAATGAACACAGGGGAAAGACTGAGGGGCAGAAGGGAGAGAGAATTGATGGCTTTGGGGGGGTATGTGTTTTTTAGCAGGAAGCTGAAGATCCTTCAAACACAACTTTGATGGAGGGTTGTGAGGGAGCCAAAGACCCTGGCATTGTGGAATTTACAGAAGCTGAATCTGGAGCATCCTTGGAAGATGAAACCAGGCCTGGGGGCTACCACTGCAGCCAGTGTGACCGGGTTTTGATGTCTATGCAGGGTCTGCGATCTCACGAGAGGAGTCACTTGGCTCTGGCCATGTTTACCCGGGAAGACAAGTACAGCTGCCAGTATTGCTCCTTTGTCTCTGCTTTCAGGCACAAGTAAGTTGTGGCTTTTATTTTTATTTTCAAAAGAAGCACAAATTAGCACTACTGTTTTGTAGGTTGACATTGAATAAGAGCGCACTCAACTTGATCTTGAGCAACACTCTTCTCAGCATTTAGGTACTTTCCATGCTGAAAAAATAAAAAAGAGCCATTATGAGTGGCTATTTATAAACGGTTGCATCTTTATATCTTCCTGAATTTATTTAAGCCCTTTTTTTTTGCATGTAGGGGAAAAGTATGCAAGCAAAAGAGTAAGACTTCTTTCAGTAGGCAAACAGTGAAGCCCACCACTTACGCAGCCTTGTCTAATGCACAAGACTTAACAAGCCAAGAAAAAAGTATTGTTAGTCTTTCATATATAAGGAACTTCTGCTGCATATAACTTGTTGTTTATAGTTACAACTCTTTGAGTTTTCAATTCTAATGTTAAATAACTGTCATAAACTTACCTTAAAATTAAATTTTTTTTTCTTTTCTTAATTACAGCATGCAATTTCACTCTACAAATATTTCAAGTTCACACCAATGTGGTACCGTAGTGACTCCCTCAGCCTGTTTCCTTGTCTGATGTAGCATGTGAAAAATATGTAGTCATCATTAGTAGTCATGTTTCTTAAGATTTGTTTCCCTAAGGTTGACTTTGCCTTAAACTGGGTAATTTTTAAAAATATATAGCATGCCCCTCAAAAATGGGGTTTGTGGGATATTTTCCACTGGCATTTTGGACTGACTTACAGGTACATGTTTTCTCTAATTTCTGGGGAGAGGGCTGCTTATTTACCGTTTTAATGAAAGAAGAGACATCCAGATGCTCATTTGATGTAGGCTTTCATAGCACTGTCAGTAGTAGTGCTCTTAAATTTGGTGAAGATGTCACTGTTTTGCAATCCAACACATGGGAGAAAAAGCATGATAAAAAGCATTTTTAAATTACTTATGTTAAAAAGAGATATTTCTGCTAGTGTCACAGTGTTGCACAGTTTGATCTGCCTTGTTGAAAAGGCCTATGGGATTGAGCAGCCAACAGTAAGAAAGGAACTGGGGGAAGGATGGGTACTACTGGGCATATCCCACCCTGCTTTGGCAAGGCTGACAGCGGGGGACGCCCCTACCTCACATAGCTTGCACAGCCTGCTATTTGCCTAGTAAACTGGCTCGCTTCTGAAACCAGACTTGAGTTTGGTCTCTAGTCACTGTTTCCTGCCTAGGAAGCAAAGTTGTGTCCTACAAGTAGAAGGACAGGTAAGTGAAAAAGTGGTGGATGGCAGGGAAGCACTCTGTGGGTATCACCTAACTTGATAATAGGTGTTGCCATTGTTGAAGTTGTCTGCTTCATCTGTTTGTTGTTTTTTTTCTGATGCAATTACTGTCTTGGGAGATAAAGTCTGTGAAAGAAACCAAACTAAATGTTTCAACAACCTGCTGTTCTCCCAAATCGGACTAAAACTTTAAAACCTGCCTTTGGAATAATTTTGCTGGCAATGTATGTGGTTGTGAATATAGTTTTAAATATTACTGTGTAGAATACCTTAAGGTATATATTTATAAGAGCTTGATATGTATCATATACATCTTTGGCAGTCGGCTTTAATTGTTAAGTAAGTTCATTCCCTGTTAGCTATTTAAAACAAATTTTGTTCTGTGAAGTATTCACTGCAAGTGTTCAATGTCTTACTCATTTAGGAGACTTTTTTCCCCATTTCTCAGGAAAAGCTGTGCATTTTATGTTGCCCCAAACTCTATCCCGGATTTCTATTAAATTGTACTTGTATGAAGTGGCCCTGAGAGGAGACACAAGTTCCTTTTTTTTTTCTTTTTTCTTTTTTTTTTCTGTCATCAGATCTTTGAATACACAGACTTCAGTGTTAGCTCTTGTAAACAGGGATTTGCTGGCTCAAGCTCTTGACAGTATGGGACTAAAGATCCTGTGACAATCTTGTGTGAGAGGGCTGGAACAACTGCCGCTTGATCTACATGTTGATATTCAGTAAAAAAAGAACAGGATGATTTAGGAAAAATAAAAGGAAATAAGCCTGAAATGCATCTAGAATTAAGGTGGCAGGTGCGGAGTAGTTGTGGCAAATTGCCACTCCTCTCTGTCTGCCCTGTTGTTGTTCATCACCATGCATAAGATGATTCAAACTAAGACTAGATCACGAAGTGTGATTGTGTCCGAAGAAGAGCCTGTACTGGAAATGTTTACAGCCTGAGCTGAAACTATTTGCCCGCCACCTGGAGAAACTGAATTAATGGCTGTCAACCACAGTGTAGGAACTGCAGAACTCTGCAGGACTCACTCAGATAGAATGAATTTGATTTTTTGTTAGAAAACGTGAAAAACATCCTTTTTTCCCTTCCAAACTTCACTAAGCTGTTACAAGAAACTGGAGAGCATGTTCTAATCACCCCCCAATATTCAAGCTATCAATAGTTTCCAGTTTCCCTGAAGAAAATAGAGGCTGGTCTTTGCCACCCCTTCTTCTCTTGTGGAGCTTCATGCAGAATCTCCCACACTGTTACTTCTCAAACTCTGCTGCCTTTTAATCCTGGAACTCATCAACTGAAGCCTGCTGGCACCCTCCCCAGAACAGGATCTCTAATCTGCTTTTACTGCTGTAAGAAAAAGAAGGCTTCCTCAGTAAAGCTGGTCAAAAATACTTCCCCCCCGCCCCATCAATAGGACAAAAGGGGACATATTTTCACAGCATTTGCCAGGAGAAAAAAAATCTGTAATGATAATTTTACTGTTGTTGTCTGTTTCTTGTTTCAACTAGTTCTTTAGGTCTGGATCACGTATAATTTAATTTATACTAATCTTGGCCTATAAGTTTATTTAAGTGGCTTGCTTTCTGCATAACAGAATTGGTGTCAGCTCTGTTCCTTTTCCTCAGATTAGATTCTACTTTTTTCTGTAAGCAAGTTCTATTGAAATTTAAGAGACAGTATGAGAAAGGATAGTTGAGCCTCTTATTTAATTTATTATTGCTGTTAAGTGTTTTGCTTTCCATCTGAAAGAATAGTTGAAATTATTTACTCTTTTGCATTTCCCTTTTCTGTCTTTCTCTTTTCAAGTCTGGATCGTCATATGCAGACCCATCATGGACACCATAAGCCGTTCCGTTGCAAACTGTGCCCATTCAAGTCCTCTTATAATAGCCGCCTGAAAACCCATATACTCAAGGCTCACGCTGGTAAGTTTTCCCTCTCAGTTTTGCAGTGCAGCAGCTGAAATGGCCCGAGTATTCTTATTGCTGACCGCAGATGCTGGTTTGAATCACGTGTTTTGTCACCAAATTTGGGTAAGATTTTCAAAGGCAAGTCAGGATTGGCCAGGCTACGCACCTGTTGGAATCAGTGGGAGTTTGGGGTGTTTTTGGAAGGACAAGAATTTAAAACAGTGATGAGTACTTCAAGAACTTCTTCCTTTTCTTCTATTTTCTTTTATATGAATGATTTTTTCATTATTATTTCTGCTTGTTTCCAGTAGAATTTAATCATGTATACCATTGGTGTCTTAACAGATTGGTAGTGAGCTTTGCTCTGCTATGTGTGCATTTATGTTTCTGCTTTCAGTGACTCTGGGAAAAGGATTGTGGATTGCACCTGGTTTTGGTAGAGTCTTATGCTGGCTTTCATGTTAAAACCAAACACTGCAGACTTTGGAAGTCGGGTCTGTGTGCAGCAGACTGAGAATGGCATGATTCCATTATTATACATGGAAATTTGTCTTGCAAATCTCTGTATTGCAGTATAGAATCCATACAGGCAAGCAAGCAAACATGCTTCTGATGAACAGGAATTGGGAAGGTGATGTGTCATACAGGATAGGTCACCTAAAGTGTTGCACCTTTGATAACTAAAAAGTGCAAGATTCAGAATTTCCTCATCTTTATTCCTTGGTCCTAGACTCTTGCCACTGTCACGCATCATGTATTGCAAGGTTACCAGAAGATCAGAGTCAAAAACCGTTGGCTCCACTGGCTACACTTGCATCTTTGTGGTTAAAAGGACAAAAAATCAACCCTCAAACCACACTCCAAACATGCACTCTGATGCAAATAACAGAATATTGACCAATCCAAAAAACTACAAACTCGCTCAGTTGTTAAAACTTGCAAGTAGAAACTCCTGGAACAGATGACAAAAGGGCTAGAAGTATGTCCCTTTATTTATTATTTGTTTACACTGTGTCATATACTCAGGTTGGGGTGAAGGAGGAAGATGGGAAAATGGGGAGAAAAGGCAGGAGGAATTTATAGCTGTCAGCTGATTTTATTATTTTTTTTTTTAAAAAAGGTAATCGTCACCATTGATCCAGAGGCGCTTTTCATCTACAAAAATGTAGGAGGGATTGGTGGTCGATTGTACTTCATTTCCTGTATTGATTTTGGATTTCACAGACCTTGTGCCAGGACCCTTTTCTGTACTTGGATGGGTATTGTGGATTAGCTTAACTTAACTTTTGCCAGCTTCCTGTTGTATAGGACCATGGCATTCTGTCCCTTCTAGGAAATCCAACTGTGTGCAGCAGTTCCAGTTTACAGAGTCGCATATCCTGTACGGAGGTGACATGGTTCTTTATCTTCGCCAACCATAAAGTGTTTTCTTTATGTTATTGTACAGTTGGGCTATTTTGTGTTACCTTGTTTGAACCTGCCAGATTTTTAGAGCCAAAGTTAGCATGCAACTAATATTTACTTCACACTTCTCTTCATGTAAGTCATTGATTTATTTATTATGAATTCATGCTCTTGAACTTGATTAGTGGACACTTCTTGACGGACCATGTTTTGCATCATACGAGAACACAATTTCATGGTTGCCTAGATAGTGCTCTCACAATGACTTGTGTAATAGGGTTTCCAAAGGCTTATGATCTGTTTCTGCCTCAGTTCATTTCTACCAAATATTCACATCACAAAAAAATTGTTTGTATGTTTTTCAGTCAGAGCTTTGCTTTGTTGTATTTTGAGTCAGTCCTTCAGAAATACATACTACTGAGTAAACATGTTACGAAGACTTCCCCTCAGACTCCCCAGTTTTTCAGTAACACAGTGGTTCTCTGAACTTCTGCTACCATTTTTTTTTTATCTCTTGTCAATCATCTTATTATCAGTTTATGTAGAAGTGGTAACTTCAATCCCCCTGAATTTTTCTGAAGTGTCATCTTTATAATTCAGTAAAATCCTGATGTCTTTTACTCAGTCTGCCTCTCTCGCTTGTTTTCTGGGGATGGGTCAAAAATCAGTGGACTGTAAAATGCGTTCTTGCCTAACAGCTGGTACCAGTCAGTGTTTCTGGCATTTGTTTTTCATCCAGTATGTGCCATCTCCTTCGGCATGGAGTAGAACAGCTTACAGTATCTCTAAATGGGCTGTCTGTTGTTTTCATGTGAACTTTTTCACCTGTTCTTTTTTTTGTTTATATTTTTATGGGGCCTTTGTTCGCATTCCTAGTGTCCTTGCTTCATTAGTCATGACACCGGATGTGCTGCATGCACAAGTGGATGATTGTAAGACAGAGTATTGGCCCTGCTCAGTTTCTGTGTAATCTGGAACATAATGCTTTCAGTGCATATTTGGTGTTGAGATCCACCACATACATTTTTAGATTTATTTATTTGTATGTGTATTAATATAATTGTTTTTTGAAATGCAAAACTAGCTGTCAAAAAAGTGCAGAAGGCTTCTGTTAAGCCAAACTGCACCCTTTCCTCCGCAATCAAACACATCCTTTCATGCTGATGTCCACCTGAACTGTTACGGCTGAACAGTGGGTACTAGTTGTGTCTAGACTGCTTAATATGTAATCGTCCTCTATTTGCTTTAATGTCTTCTGGTGCTTTTAAGTTAATGGTTGGTGCCTGCTGTCATCCAGGAATCTTTTATACTGACAAACCATGGAGGTCTATGTCTGTACCTCACTGGTACCTTATACCTTGGAGTTTCTTTTGTCCTTATAGTGTCCTGTTGCATTGAGCAACTTGTAAGTGCTATACAAAAAAATGTTTGCTTTCTGTTTGTAAAAAGGTAATATATAACTGATATAACATGCAGATGAGGAACACCATTTGAAAAAATGTGGGACAATTTGTTGTTTCACCATTTCAGATTCTAAGTGATCTCTTCTTTTTCAGAGGTACCAAAAGAGGCTTTTTAAGAGGTTGTGTTTTGTCCCTATGATTAGCATAGTTTTTCTGTAAGAGAGAGGTGGGAGTTATTTTTATGTAGGATGGCTGCTAAATCTTTCCAGGTGTGCTTACTTTGACACTGCAATACGTGAATTTTCACATTCTCTTTTGGTTCACTTATTTCCAGTGTTGGAAACAATGCTGTTTGAGAACCTTGTTTGCTAAATTTGTTGCAAGATGGAAAACATATTCTGCTTTGTTCATTACCAGAATTCTTTTTCTTCTGTTACTGTTCGTGAATATTTCACTCCTGTATTAGTTTTGGCACTTTATGTACAACTCATATGTGGCCAGTATTACTCTTGTACATGGAAGTGGCACTTCCAAAACAATAACTTGGCACCTGTATAATATCACGTTGTTTGTGTTGGGACAGTTTCACTTTGTGTTCCAATTGCCTCCATGCTTAATGCAAAACAAATCTTGTCTCAGGATTTGTTTCCCCTTGTTTGCTGTCTTTATGGCTTGGAATGTATTCAAAATTAAACTCACTACTGTTCATTACTTCTGTTCTTTCAATTTTTTAGTGCTTTTTCATAACACACTTTCACATAGCCTTACAGATATGCACTGTTCTTGGTATTGCCATGTTCACTTCTTGTAGTAAACCAACCTTGACTTGGTTACCAGTTCTATGAAGGTTACTCCTGCCTAATAGCAGGTATTTCATAAGGAAACTGCGACCTTCCCCAAGTGTAAATCGTTCCCTGCCCCCCATTTCGTTTTTTTGGAGGGACCTTTGTTAGCATTTTGTAGTGTCCTTCTTTCTTCGTTAAAATTATGCTGGATGTGCTGCATGCAGAAACAGATTACTTCACCCTCTCTAGTTGCGGTGCTCCCAAAGAAATTTGGCAATGCTATTGTTAAGTGACTCCATTTTCATCCCAAAGTCTGTTTTCTTCTCATACCATGCAACACAGGCATGCTAAGAGTTTGGTCTCTGTTGTTTGGCATCGGTCACTTTAAGGATCGGCAGTTGTCAGAAAGTGATACTTTGGTCCAAAGCAGGTGTCTGTACCTGCAGAATCCAGACTGCTCCAACAAGGAGATATGCATATCTTGTTCTCTTTGGGATCAGTCTTTCACTGAAGAGTCCATGGGAATTTTACTGCCGAGTTCAGTAAGAGAAGTTAAAAAAAAAAAAAGGGGCCCCATTTTGTTTCTTTTGTGAGCTGATGACTTGCCTGTATTTCGCTCACCCAGGTGAACATGCCTACAAATGTTCCTCCTGCTCATTTTCCACCATGACAATCAGCCAGCTGAAAGAGCACTCCTTGAAAGTGCATGGGAAAGCACTGACACTACCAAGACCCCGCATTGTCAACCTTGCAGCCTCACACGCCCACCACACCTCCAAGAACCACACTAAATGAAGAAGTGGAGGACTCTAATGGTAAGAGGTGCCTCAGAGCAAGAATTTAATTGTCTAAGGTGCCACTTAATATTTTTATTACAAAAAGAATTACAGCAGGTAGCTTGCCCAAAAAGCAGCTTCATTTGATCATTAAGAAAAAAACCCGAAGTTGCATCAAAATCAAGAGTAAACGTGGTGTTTTAGGAAGTGGCCTGCTCTAGATCCTCACCGATTCACACTACATTAACTTGTCCTGTCAGCAGTTGACTTTGGAATATGTCAATGCTGGCTTTACTTCTCAGAAGAGATTTAAATTCTAGAAAATTTTCAAAGGCAGAGCTTCTATTGATAGCAAGTGGGAAAGGGATCATCTAATTCCATCCATGCTCCTGAAAACACCCCTTTATCTCGTTAGTAGAGCACTTCTTTGAAACCACATGATTAAGCTTAAAGTGTGAACATGTAATGATAGTAAAAGTAATTATTCTTCTTGTCCTTGCTACAGAGGACACCAAAAGTACCTTCAGATATTAAGCTGCATCTGCAGGAAGGAGAATCTGAGAACCATTTTCTTTTCCATGCTTTCTTGAAAGCTGTTAATCCCCTTGTGCTGGGCAAGTACACAGAAGATATTTGGAAAGCGGCAGAGGAAGGGACACTGTTAACAGAGAAAATGCAGACTCATAGAAGAGGTGATGTGTGGTATCACAACAAGTGTTAAGGCTTTTTAAGTGGTAGCTTATGAGGCATGTTTTGGGTGTCACTTCCTGCCAATTAAGAAAAGAGCTGGTCTTTAGGGAAAAAAATCTTCATGCCTGGATGAGTTGCATTGATATGGGAGGAGAATGTATGTGATTATAAATAAAAGGTTCAGACCTGAAGATGTTCGAGGAACTGGGATGGATGGAGGGGGTAGTAAAAGAGGCAAAACCCCTACCTTTTTTCCAGAAGTTTGAGAGGTTCTTAGGGCTTTTTGTTGTTCCTGTTTTGCTTCGGTTACTGGCTAAGGATTGGAGAGCTAAGATTTTCAGTAATCATCTTGCAGCACTTTTGGTCTCCCGTCTTCCCTTCTTTTCTTTCCCACCAGAAAAACATGTGAAATGAGTGAAAGATAAGAAATAAGTTCAGAAAATGGCAGAAAGAAATTTCAAGAAAAAAGTAATCAGCATAAACATACTTTATTGAAAAAAAAGAGAGATGTGAATAATATTTTTGTGGTTCAGCAAGTCACTTCTGGAGTCAGAATCTTACCAAAAGATTTTGACCAGCTGCTCTCAGACTACCTTTTGTCAAAGAGTTGTCTAGAACAGTGCAATGAAGACTTACTAACAGCTTTTATTTTTGCTAATGCTGGCTTAAACTAATCCAACAAGTGGAGTACATCTTGTGATGTATTCTGCTGGGGTTTTGTTGCTTTTAAAAAAATGTTCTATTACTGACTAAGAAGTGAAGAATAATTTTCAGTGGCTGTCCTAGTCTTTCCTGTGTGTTAGCAATCTTTTGGTAGCAATAGTGTGTTGAGAGATACAGAAGGACAGTATCTGAATTTGGGAAGGATGGTTCATTTACTCTTTTTTTTTTTTTTTGCTTATCCCAAGAGCTCAAAGTCATGATTAGTGAAGTTAAAATTCACGTGCAGATCTCTGTAGAAGATAATTTTACAGCCATTAGGAACTCTTCCTAAAAATATATAAAATGATCACTCTGTTAACAAAAACATTTCATGAGGTTGACTCTATTACCTAGATCTATATTGCAGCCTGAAACGAAGGCACAATTTGTCCCAATTAGCTTGATCATCTTTAAACAGGGCTAATGGTTAAGTCACTTCGACAATAATAGAAGCCACCCACTGGGGAGCTAGTCAGACAAGTACAGGTGTAATAATCATGTTAACATTTTAAGCATTGCTTGAGGAAGGAATAACCTGTTTTAAGTAATTTATTTTACATTAGGAAGTTGGCTGCAGATCAAGTTAATGATGGCTGCTCTTATGACATCATTTATTTTTGGTTTTTAGAAGGGAATAAATCAACGTCTCTGTGGCCTAGGCCTGCAAGTTGAAGGTGATAATGTAGAACTAGATAAAAGACTGGTCCCGATAATAGGAAATGTGTGATGGGCACTGTTATGTCCAGCTGGTGCCAATATAAAGTGGAGCTCACGTGTTGTAGCGTAGTTGGATTTTGCCTGTGTTAGTGTGTATAAATAACCTGCAATGAGGGCTATGATCAAGTCATTCACTGGGGATGCAAATTGAATTAGGGCTGGGGTGAAAGGCAGACAAAAGGTTGGTCACATTGTTATAAACTTGTTTTATAGGTTTGTAGGTATGCAGCAAGCGTAATTGAAGTGGTTGCAGAAAGGGTCTGTTCTTGTCTGTGGATGAATATTGTGGTTGGAATAGGAGATAGAGCAGGATGACTTGGGGAGATTTGAGGAGCTAGCAGAACTCATCCTGCCAATTGTTAAGCCCTTTAAAAATGGAGAAAAGGGAAAAGGATACTGAATTGTAATAGCAGAGTGCATGTCTGAATAGAACTGTTCTGGGACAACAGCCCAGTGGAACTTCTGTTGATGCTTTTTTTTTTCCTCCAGAAGTTGTTCCCTGAAGGGCCTTTCTTAGAGCATTTCTTTTGTTCTTCTAGATTGATCTGTTCATTAAAAGATGCAAATATATTTAAATCTCTGTGACTTATCTGTTTTAGTTCTGTATTGGTAGCAGGAAGTATATCTGAAGTGTTCCACTGTATATCCTGGAGATGTTGTGGATGCTTGATATACTTTTCAGGGAAGTGAAGTTAAAGTTGCCTATTCCTGGCAACTACATTGTCATTAGAAAGCATATCAACCACTTCAGTGTGTGTATGGCTCTCTCAGGGTAGTAGTGTAAGAAGATGATTGTGTCAGTCTCAGTGAGTCAGCAGAGAAGGCTTTCTTACAGAGACATCATTGGAAGATGCTGCTTTTTGTATCCTACATCTCTGCATATTGGGTGGTGTTTTAATTTGTAAGGAATGTGTTTTCATTGTATCCTGATCTAATTAGAGGTAAAGCACTCAGATTTTTTTGGGTGTCGGGGTGATGATGTTTTGTTTTGAAGGTGTTTTTCTTACAAACAGCCACAAAAAAACAGTAAATGTTGATCACCAGTGCTACTTTTCTGTTTTACATAGTATAGGGGCACTGAATGGTTTGTGGTATCCAATTCTTGTTGAAATGATAAGATTGCCATTGTGGTAAAATGTTCTTTTGTTCTCCCAATATTTTACAGCTACTTTTCCTCTTCAAGAAAGAAAGGGGGGTGTTTGAGTATTTATTGGGATTTGTGTGGTTGGCTTTTTTGTTTGTTTGGATTTACTTATTTGCCCTTTACACTGAAATGTGGCTTAAGACTTTTGACTTGAACTTAAACACAGTAAAAATTCAGTGTAAATTGAAATATTACAAACTGCTAGGAGGGATTGGGTGAATCCCCGAACAAGATCTGTTTCCGTGTTCTTTCACAGTCTTTGTGAAAATCAGAATTTATATTCATGTTAATCTCTGCCCAGAAGGGTTGTATGGATTTATTGATGATACTGTCATCCTATGGGGCAGTATGTGTCACAGATAAAGGTTTCCAGTACTGCAGTGTGCAGGGTTTGCTCTGTTCCTGTTGAGTTGAGTGCAAGGCAATGGAATCCCACGATCTGCATTGTCAAGGCACATTAGAAGACTACCATCTATTTCAATAAGGAAGAGTTGGAAGGAAGGCAGAGGCACAAAAATTGTGTGATTGAATGCTAGAAAACGGGAATAGGAACAATAGCAACAGGTGTCATCTGCAAAGTGATCATCTGCTAAGGAGAAAGCACAGGGCAACAGATGCTGCTTGTGTAAGCACTGGTGTTATGCATGTTTGCTTGTATGCAAGGGCTGTGGAGGTGGTGACCTGCCTTCCTCTTATAAACTGGAGAAATCCACGATTGCAACCTATTGTCATAAAGCAGAATGACTCAAAAGATTGATAAATGGTTTCATGTTATGATTTCACCTTCAGCAAAAGCTTCTTGGGAGCATATAAAATACTTGCCCTACATTGCCCTGGCTAGTACTACTGCTTTTTTTGAACAGCTCTTTATTTTGTGAAAATAACCGCTTTGGCCTAACTGCTTTGCAGCACAAAGTACTACTCTTTATTCATATGGCTGGCAGATTTGGAGCCTCAAAATTTATTTGCAGCATGACTGTATGCAGAAAAACAAAATAACAGTTTTTTAATTCTACCGATTAAGAATATTAATTTGTCAAAATAAAACAGTAAAGTGCAAGTGGTAAACTAGACATATCTGGATGTGGCTTCTAAATGTGGTTTCTAATATCTTCTCAGTCATGCTGCTACTGTACAAGATCATTCCTTTTTAGTGTAACCAGTTCTTGAAATGTAGAAAGCAGCACATTTTGTGCATGCCCTTGAAGCTCAATAGTCATGCTTTTCACTGTTGTGCAAACCAAACAGGATCTATCATTAATACCAGCACACATCAGAAAACACATGCAGGGTCAGAACTAGAGGATCTTTTGAGTTCCCCAGTACATGGTATGTCAACATCTTCATTAAATTTAATTACTTGCAGCAGGAAATGCATTGAAAACTGCTAAGTGAAACACCCAGTGCCCTGTTCCAGCTTTTTTCTGAACTTCAGCCTTTGCCAGTGGAAAAGAACTTTGCCTCATCTAGAGACTAAAATATAAATACATCTGCTTGCTTTGCCAGAGCTAGGCTAGGTACAAAACTGCTTGACTAACTCCTGTTTCTGGGACTGTTGTTTAAGAACTGTGAATCCCTTCCCATTTCTGTACACTTTTTCAAAATGGATAATGCATAATCAGGATGCGTCTTCTATGCTGCTTACCAGATGAAATCCTGAGGAGTGCTGAGAGCCTTTAGCAGAATTGCTAAGGCAATTTCATATACTTACCAGAACCAAAGGAGAGCAGTGGAAAGCAAGGAGTCTTTTCAACAGCTGATGGCAATGAGGCAGGATTGTTAGTGATCCACTCAGCCCTAGAGCCACACTTCTCCCTCTTCTTTCCCTCCCTTTCAGAAGAGACGCAAATTTTCCATATGCTCAGACATACTGCCCCTGACTTACTGGTTTTTTTTTAATCCATACCATAGTTTGTTGCTGACTTATTTGTGTTCACATGCACTGTTGCTCTTGATAAGGGATATTTTTCTAACCTTCCAATCAGGGCAGAAAGTTCCTAAGACCGTCACTCTTCAACTTTGGTGATGTTTCTTTCTCATTGCTACTGTGTCTTAGTGTTTTATGGCTGCTGCTGTTTGGGGAAGACAGCCTGGGGTCAGAGACAGACAGTCAGTTTGGGGTCAGAGTCCTCACAGCCCGGAAACCTTGTATTGGAGCAGAATAGCCTTTTCTTTGTCTTTAGTTTGGGGTTTGTTAGTTTTTTTTTCAGGGGGAGGGGTTTAGACCCCACTCTTTTGAAGTTTGAGACCCTTTTATTTGACTGTTGTTGACCAGGGAGGCAGAGAGACGGTAGTCACTACAGGGAAAATTCAGGCAAAGATTCAATACCTAATTGCTTTAATTGCAAGATGAGTTGGAAGGATAGCATCCATGTTAAGGATGCAAGATGGTGATCTGCATAGTGCAGAACAGAACATGCCTCGGCTTTTGAAGTTACAGTCAGGCTGCAGAGAGCTGTCTACTTGTTCTGCCTGCTTTTGTGCCCTATAAGAGTGATGCTGCATGCATCTCCTCACTCTGAAGTATCAGATTAACCCTTCTTCCTTGCAGGCTGCTTTCTTTTTTCCTCAGCCATGTTCCTTCTTTCTCTAACCTAGAGCAAGTTTCTGCTTTCCCCTCAGACTTTGCCTGTCTTTCCTTCCCAAAGGTGCTGCCTGTGGCCACACTGCCTGCCAGTGCTTGTTAAAACTCTCCCGGTACTTGTTGGTGTGCCTTACTTCTTGTGATCAGCATTAAACTAATTATTAGATGTTGGATCAGATGGGAACTTTTCTCCTGCATCAGATTGGCAGGGACTGGTGGAACAAGTGCAGAGCTTGTTCACCTCCAAGTTTACTGAACAAACTCCTCACTGTTTCAAGGACCTAGGGCACTGGGGATGACCTTGTTCTCTGCAGCTCTCTTCCACTGCTGTATAGTTGTTTGGCTTTTGGCCTTTTCCTACAGCGTGTTGAGAACAGTTTTGTGGCTAGTGGAACAGAGGGAAATGTTTATTCTGTCATTGGCTGTGCTCAGGGGGGTGTCAACTTGCTGTTCATTGTGCTCTTTTCTGGTCCTGAGCTTTTTGTGCTTGAACTGAATGGGTAAAGGCAAAATTGAGATTCAACAGGATGGAGACAGGAACTCATGCAGCTGGGAGAAGGTTGCTGCCAGTCTTTGTATGGATTTGGCCAGCCTGCTGCGACAGCATTGATGTGATACTGAAAGACTTGCCTAGGGTAGAGAGGAGACAGAATAAGTTGTTTGGGTGGATCAAGTAATAAATGAAGGAAGAAACATCTTCTGGATTCCTTCCGGGCAGAGAGAAATGACTTGATTGCACCCATGGGAGAAAGGAAGTATATCTAGATTCCTGTGGGTTTTTTTCTTGAGGTTTTTGCTTTTGGCTCTGATTTTGATGTTCAGGATAGGGGACAAAGTGGCAGGTGATGCTCTCTTAGCTGTCATGTACTGCTGCTGTCCTTGGAATTTGTGATCACTCTATACAAAGCAAAAAGGATGCTATTGCTGTGAAGGGATACGTGATATGACTTGACCAATGCTGTGCAAGAGAGCATTTCTGCAGGCTATCATTCCCACATGTTAGTAGCATTCTTGTGGAAGCTAACTGATATTCTCCCTGTCCCCCGAGACTCCAGTTACTTTCTATTGATTTAAAACTTGCTGGAGGGATTTGGTGCTTGACAGAGAGGTAAAACTCTTTGCTCATTTTAGGTCTGTTGAAATGGACATACATCGTCATCGTAGTTGACAGACCAAAGTCTGACATTTAAGTAGCTGGTTTTATTTCTTCTTTAAGGGACATTGTTACTACATTTTGGTACCAATGTTTGAAAATACTGCCCAAAGTGATCGGAGGTCACTCAGAGCTGGTGATATAGATGAGGCCTTTCTGTTGGCAATAATAACAATGATGATGTCAAGGTATATGTTGGAGGTCTCCAGAACAAATTACAGGCTCCTGAGCTCTATGAGTAGAATGGATCCTCAGTACCTGTATATTGTGACTGTAATTTTAGGGCCAGTTTTAAAGCAGAATGCAAAAAGGTAGCACTTGATAAAGCTGGATTTCTTTCCCCTCTTCATCTGAAGCTTAAAGGCAAGTAAGCATTTGGGTAATAGAAGCATGTGTGTTTGTGGCCATGTGTTTGTATTAATACAAACATTTCAAGGGCCAGAGCAATAGAGAAGGAAATGTGGAGTGCTCCTGAAAAATATCTGATGAATTGCTCTTAAAAATGAGAAGGAAATCTTGGACCATAATAGCATGAGGATGGTTTGGTTACTAGTGCAAAAAAAAAAAAAACATGTAGATTATTGTCTGAGTGAAGAATCAATCAAAGTAGGAAATCTTTGTAAATTCAGAAAAGAACCTGTTACCAGTAAGTCCTTTTGGCAGACTGGTTAAATCAGCATCTTGCTAAAGCTATTTCCAGATCTGTTTGCATTCCTCTCGTTTGTAAGTGCACTTCCACTTATGAGGTTTGAGTTTAGCTCAACAGAATAAGGAATAGCTAGAGAACTTTTTATTTTATGCGTTTTATGGAAATAGGTAAGCACATGGAGATCCCAATGTTTGACGTGTAGCAGAAGTCCTGGTTTTGAGTGCTGCCCTGTATTTAGACAATGGAAATTTATTCCTTGCATAACAAATTATAAGAATACAGGGTTGAAACATGACCAACAGTTTGAACTGTTCACCCAGTATAATCCAGTGGCAGCTGATTCTCAGCCAGCAACATTCTTTAAACAGAAGGCAGTGGATCAACAGAGGTGAAATAACATGAATGCCAGAGGACAGGAAACAAAATGAACTCCTCATACATCACCTCTGTGCTGTAAGCAAAAACGGCAGTAGGCAAAGCAACTAGTGGGGTTAGAAAGCTGTAGTGGCTTGGCACCTTTGTTGCAAAGGTTGCAAGCGGTAGAGCAGTTACTGAAAGAATCTAGTTTACAGTCAGAGGGTTGTGTGCAGCCTAAATGTGACTAGTAAGTGGCCAAGTCACCTAAAGGACTGTAGGAAAGTTAAATTGAGCTGAAGCCAGGAAAGAAATTTTGTTGTGGGTAAGACAGAGGAAAAGAAGGGTTAACTAGAGATAAAATAGCTACATGGTGAACTATTTCCTGACCCCTAAAACTGATCCTTCCAAATCACACCATTTAGCAGTGCAGGGTAATGATTGAGGCAGCGTTCATGACCATGTTGTGCCTGTCTTGCAAGCTGATGCTCATGGGAATTCCTGGAAGTGTTGGATACTCAAAAACAGTAGGGGATGGGAAGTTCTTGGACTGATCCTTCTCTTCTGATGGAAATAATATGGTATAATTTATTTCATCAATTACGTTGCTTCTACTTAAGTCTTATAAAATCCTACTGCTCTCCTTTGCATCATCTTATACAGAGTATTATAGCCACTCTGTCTTCAATCTCAACTATGAAAGTCCCAAGATTCTTCAGTAGGCAGCAGTATGAGACTCTCTTTGTGTAAAGGAATTCAGATGATAAAACTGTTTATTATTTTCTTCTTCTTAGATGAAATTTATGTCCCTTTGAAATGATTTTGATATCAGCACAAGGAGCTGCATAGCACATATCTTGTCTCAGTTCCATCCAGAGATAGGTGTGCACACAACTTAAAAGAAAATTTAAAGTTAAAAAGAAACGTGGATATAGTTTCTCACCTCTTTTGAATAAACAAGATTGCACAGTCCATGTATCTTTCTGGTTGCCCTCTTCTGAGCCTTAGACATATATGTAATATCTTTCTCACAAAAGCTGCTCCAAAATGGTCCAAAAAGTGGCCTTTACAGATAATGCTGAAATAAATCCTGCCAACAAGATTTTTGGGTTTTGGTGTTGATTTTTTTTTTTCTGTAAATCCTTTAAATGGCAATTTTATTTCAGGCCTTTATTTTTTTCCTCTGTAAATACTTTTTGTCTTCTGGAGTGTGCAAACAAGGACACAAAATTTGTTTCGACTATGTCTCATTCACAATGTCCTAGCAATGTAAAGGTTCTTTAGCAGAAATCAGAATTTAGGTAGAAAAGTAGGTTTATATTCTGTTTTTAAACATGCAGTGAATAAAAACTTCCTTGTACTGTATGGTTCCCTAAGCTTCTTCATGAATGTTTTGTTGCATCCCTCTGAATCTTATTTTCTTTTATCTTCTCCCCCC
>NW_009649181.1:196547-237518 GCF_000708025.1 Charadrius vociferus
CCCCCAGCTTAATTTATTGCCAGAACATTTCACCCTCCCACATATTCTTCCTTGCAGGTCAGTGCTGCATGGCATAAAGTGAACAAATGTGTGTAGTCTTGACAATCTTTGTATGACACCCTGCTTTGCCACCTTCCCACTTTTCAAGCTGTTGCCATTTATGATTTTATGCTATTCTACCACTCAGTGAGCTGGTAATTTTGAGTCCCATTGAATTTCAGAACAGATTATGTTCCTAAATCTCATAGGTTCCACTCTTAGCCTTATCTTATGCATTTTAACATAATTATTAGTTCAATCCTCCATGCTTTTGGCCATACATTTTGTGTTTGTTGGTATTTTTTGGTATAGTATTACATCTTAACTTGGTTTCACAAATGTGATTCTATCCAGAGGAAACCATTTGTCTTCTGCTTTTCTTAATTCCTTGGAACTCCTCTGTCATTCATCAGAGAAATCTTCTCTTTATGTGAATAAATTAAGAGAAAATTAAATAGCATTCCAAGTATTTTCCTTTTAGTCTCTTTAGAACTTTGTCTCACAGATCCATAGTGTCCTAGGCCTGTGTTGTAACTACATTCCCCCCCAAGTGTTTTTAAGCACTTTTTGTTATTTATACATTCTCTTTGTTTTTTCTTATCTCAGGAGCCAAACATCCTCTTCCCCAGTTTCATTTGTCATACAAATGCTAATCTCTTTTGACTTTGGTTGATGTTTCTGTGTGGATTTACCAGGAAAGCGTGGTGTCTTCAGAGTCCAGCGAAGGGCAACCAAGATGATTGAGGGATTGGAGCATCTCCCTTATGAAGAAAGGCTGAGAGAGCTGGGACTCTTTAGCCTGGAGAAGGCTGAGGGGAGACCTTATTACTACTTACAAATATCTAAAGGGTGGGTTGAAGGAGGATGGAGCCACACTCTTCTCGGTGGTTCCCAGTGAGAGGATGAGGGGCAATGGGTGCAAGTTGGAACATAGGAAGTTCCGTTGCAACACACGGAAAAACTTCTTTACGGTGAGGGTGACAGAGCACTGGCACAGGCTGCCCAGGGAGGTTGTGGAGTCCCCTTCTCTGGAGATTTTCAAAACCCGCCTGGATGCAGTCCTGAGTAATGTGCTCTAGGCAATCCTGCTTTAGCAGGGGAGTTGGACTAGATGATCTCTAGAGGTCCCTTCCAACTCTGAAAATTCTGTGATTCTGTGTGATTTTATCTCCTACTGTCTCCTGCTGGTCATTGAGCTATTCAGTTATTAGTAGCTCACTTTCCAGTGTACTCAAACAGTTGCTTTTCCTGAACGGTGTTTCGCCTTCCATCCTTATCCCTTATTGTGCAGGCATGCACGTGCTTGTATCAGATGTGTCTAATTCTGTTCACCATAAAAGGATGAAGCAGTGATTTGATTTCTTTCCATTAATAGGTACATTTTCCTCTGGTTTCTCAACTGCTGCTCAATGTCTCATATTTAAACATGTCCAGGTGTTTTTCTGGTCTGTTGTTGTTTGGTTTAGGTGTCTTGTTTTAGTGTGTTTTGCTGTTGTGTATGTGTTCATTTATAGCTGTGAAAATACCTACAAATAACTAAAACATCATATAATTTATGAGTAAATTTATGTATCTGGATCAGAATCTTTAATTATTTTTTTCTCTGAAAAGATACCAAGTTTTTCTTGTTTCAGGTAACTGAAATGTGTTATATGCTGCAGAGGTTCCATGAAAACTTGGATTTTCATTTTGCTTCCGTGGTGGGTTTTTGTTGTATATTTTTCCCCAGTGTATGATCCCAGGGTATGCAGGTGTGTATCAAACTGCATTTTCACAATTGTCTTGCATTCCATTGTAGTGGAAACTGTGAATGCTCTTTTGGATAAGTATCTTCCAGTATTGTTGATATAGTCATTTTGCCAGTCTTTTGTGTCTGTACTCTGAATAAAGTTTTGAGGGTGGCAACATCACTTACCAGGCATTTAAGTGGTTTAGGCACTCTGGAAATGCTGTCTCTCTTCACCCTGTGCAGAGATGCCGTGAGGCTTCCACATGTGTTATTACCAGCACGCAGTAGTAATTTAGACATGGCTGTGTTGATGGGGCACCATGTGGACAGTCATTTCTGCTGTTTTCCTTTCAGTCATTTCTGCGTTTGGATATGAGAATGCTGTTATATACCGATGCTAGATTCTGTGGTCTTTCAGATCCGCCGGTGCTGTGAGGGATTACACTACTTGCTAACCTTGTTATTCTTCCGGTAGTCTGCAGGTAGACATGATATGTGAAATCTCAAAATTGAGATTTGCAGCATTGCTGCTGTTCTTCCATTTTTGGCTGCTTCAGTTACTGTTAATTTTTGCCTCTTGGCATGATGTAGGTATCCTTCCTTTTATGTCAGGTCATCCCATCTTATTACCTTGCTTTTGGAGTTGCATGGTGAAGTCCTTCCATTCATTTTGGATAAAGTTACTGTTAAAAATTAATCTCAATGCTTTTGGTGTAGGCTTTTTTTTTCCCGTTTGATTGAATGTTTTAAATCAGTTAGGGCTAAGTAATTTTCTTTCCTTGCATTGCATGTATGAACATCCTTTATTTTCTTGTGCTGCCTCGAGGCTATTCAAAGAAAAAGATGCCTTTTTTGTCTTTAACATGTAATCAGTACTTCCTAGTGTTTCATTTTTCTTCATTTTCTTCCCCTTCATGTTTTCTTTTTGCCTTTGTGTTTTACATTACTTAATACAAATTCTCTAACTCTTCCTTTGCTTATTTTAATGTATTTCATCTGCTTTCTGACTTTGATGTTGGCTTCTAAGGCCATTTTACTTTTTTCAGACATGGATAGCTAGACCCTCTTCCTGCTTTAGTCCAACGTTGTTAACACTTTCCTGTAGTGCTCCCAACCTTTTGCGTATGGGGTGCAGGAAGAAAGACTGAGGTGGAACTTGTATTGTGTACAGCCATGACTCAATTGTTGGTCAGTTCTGAGGCAAAAGCTGCTCTCTTCCTCCTTCATTCTTAACTGTTACATCCAGCCATCCTGTTGTTTCAGCAACACGACTGAAAGGTGTCCAGCAGTTTGGTGCACAGGAGCTTGAGGCTTGTGTAAGTGCTAAGGCTGTCATAATACTTGGTCATCATCTTAAGTCAGCCCAACTGTGAAGTACATGCAGAGCTGTTTGGAACATCAAGCTGCTCTTCCAGCAGAAATAGAGGAGGTGCCCATGTAGCAGTGCTCTGCCAATTTAAGGCAGTGTTGTTGCTCCTTGGCTGTGGATTTGCGTCCATAGTCCTTCTTTCAGGTACTGCTTTTGAAAAATAAATGAAAAAATCCAAAACCTCAACCCCATCATCTGTTTCTTATTTGCTGGCAGTGCATTCTGTGCTGTGTGCTCAAACGCATGTTTGGAAGCAAACTCAAGTCAGTTGCTATCTTTCCATTGCCTTCACTGGTTTTGGAGTGGGCATGAAAAAGTCTGGTTCACTGAAGTCGGTGGAAAACCTCCCATGCCTTTAGTCGGCTTTGGATTCTGTCTGAAGTGTTCCTGGTGGAGCTGGATTGCACCTGCATGCTGGGATAGCTGTCTGGCAAGCTGATTCTCAGAAACCAACAGAAGCCCTATACACATGTGATAATCCTGGGTGTTTTTCTTCAGGAACTGCTAAATCTTGCACTCCAGAAGGATTGCAAAATAATGACAGCATTTGGCAAGGGAAAAGGGGAAGAGTACACAGGCAGAACTAGGGACATGCATGCTACCATTAGTAAAGTGTAAGACTCTCTGTATAAGCTCTTCAGAAGGCTTTTTTTTTTTTTCCTGTAAATATCATAGCTATCTTAATTGTAATGGAGCAATATACTAAAAATTGTAAGGTGGCCAGAATTAATCCTTGTTGAAAGAAAGAATTCAAATTTTAAATGTAGAATTTGCTTTTGACTGTTGCTGATGACAAGCAAAGCTATTTTGTGTACTTCTTTTTTTTGTGGTAATAGACATCTAACTATCTACTTTTGGAGTTTTCACATGCCAGATTCTAGTTTTCCATACCGGATTCCAATATCCGATTGAAAGTTCTAAAGCTGCAATAACAGACACCAGATGATAGGACAAGTAAAAACTTCTAAAGTATAGTAGATCTTCCAAACAACAGCAAAACTTCCTTGTTCTGAAAATAATCTTTTTAAACCTGTACCTTTCTAAGCAGTGGATATCACTGAGGCTTTGGCTAGGAACCTGGATGATATGATGGAAATTTTTCATCCCTTCTTCCTGAGGAAAGGAACAATAAGCTACAAACTAGACTGTAATCAGTAGTCTACAAGTAATTTGACAAGTACACATACAAAAAGATCTGTTTCCAGTTCTATGAACTTTTTTTTAGGCTGTCATGTCCTTGTCAGGAAATCTGCCGGTGTCTTGAGCTTTTGGAAGCATTGAACACGGTAGCCCAGACACCAGGCTGCAGAGACACAAGTCAGCAAATTTGCTCTGAACCATGCATCCTTTTGGATCTCAAGGTCCTGTTCCAAAGGAGGGCAAGCGCACGGTTGCTGCCTTTGAGGGAGAAGAGAATTCTGCAGAGGTTTGCAGCTCCTCAGGCCTCTCCTATGTCAAAGTAAAGGAAGTGCGGAGCCTGTTTCAAACACAAGGGAAAGAAAGCCTTGACATTTGAATGGGTGGAGCTCACTGTGAGCCCTCATGGTGAGCAAACCTGCTGTAGAAGTGGTGGAAACAGGACATGAATATGCTGCACTGTGATCCTGCCTCAGTTCATGAGGCTTGGATAGGAAAAGCATAAAGGATTGCTTTCATTCATTTTACCAGAATCTTTCATGTCTCTGCCTTTGTCTTTGCTGTACACCTGGTGATGAAGCCAAGGGAGCCCAGAGATTTGTGCTTGTGTTTTGTTTGTCTGGTTGGTTTTTTTGGTTGTTGTTAGTTTGTTTTTAATTTCTCGGTCATGTATAACCCCTTTCTGTGGTAGTGAGAAAAGAAAGCAAGCATTTTACTCTTTTGAAGACAGGTGGAGAAGTCTCCACACTGAGTGCTGTATAGGCCTGTGTGCCTTTTGTTTCTCTGTACTAATTGGTTAGAATGGATGGTGTTAAGTTCCCACAAGAATGTCTGCTAGAGAATTCCTACATATCCAGCCTCGGGGAATTAAGCTTTGGAAAATGAAGTACCCACCAAAGCAGTGGCTGGTACAGTTTGTATCCTGACTCCCACCCCCCCAACCCCTACCCCCTCTTTTTTCCCCTCTTTCTTCCAGAAAGCTTAAGAAAAGAGCCTTTTGTCTTCTTTCCTGAAAAGTTACACTGAAATTCATCTGTGCTTTATTCATCTGCTTTCATTTGTGCCATTCATGGGCAGCTGTGGGCTACATAGGACAAAGCAGATGAATTCTTAACCTCCACGTTCAAGCAGTGTGCTGGGAAAGGTTCAACACCACCCTCCCCCTTCCTTTTTGGGGGGGTCCAACTGAAGTATTGTAGCATTCTGTTTCATTACTGAGACACCTCTGGACTGCTTTTCTTCACATACCATTAAAATGGTGTGATAGAGTTCTGCTGGGTTGTAGAAGGGATGCGTCTATACAGATATATCTATATGAAGAGATCTCTTTCTCAGCGTAGCAAAACCTAGCAGCTTCTAAGAAAATGTGATTTAGAAGTTTGCTTTACTGGAATTTATGATTAAATAACTTTTCTTCCAATGATGACTTCATTTCAAACATCATCAACTAGGAGAATGTGAATTTACCTGTTGTGAAAACTGCTTGAAATGTGACAAAATTGTATCATTTTGCTAAAGTTAACTTTTGATGTAGGTTTCTTAAATAATTCCATGAATGTGTAGGAAAGGGAAGAGTATCCATTTATTTTTCATTTATTTTTTATTTTTCGTTTTAGATAGGCTATTTACATGTATCCTGTGCCAGATCTTCGTTGGGTGTAAACTGACCTAAGACATTTGAGAGAATCTGGTCTGATACATGCACCAAACATATAAATGCTTGGCAGTATGATTAATGTCCTTTACCTTCACAAATCAAAACCAGACTTCTTTTCAGACTACTTTTAATTTAAATGTCTTCTCTCCCCAAATCAGATCTAAAAAGCGTAATTTATGCTGATCACCTTTTAAATTGTAGTATACACATGAGATTAGGTTAAGAGGTTAACACCTCTTTTTCTTAATATCTTCAGAAAGCTGTCAGCAGATTTCATAACCAACATCTTGATTGACCCCCTCTAAAAGCTAAGGTGCTGGAGCAGGCCTCAAACCCTTTTAGATTTGTTGATCCACCTGGAATAACAACTTCCCTCTGTTTCTGTACAGACTCTTCATACTCCGAGCCTCCTGATGTTCAGCAGCAGTTGAACCACTACCAGTCTGCAGCTTTGGCCAGGAACAACAACAACATCAGCCCAATACCACTTTCTGGGAGTGCTGCAGGAGTGGAAAAAACAGAAGCCATCCTTAACTGTGAATTTTGTGAATTCTCCTCGGGTTACATACAGAGCATTCGGCGTCATTACCGTGACAAGCACGGAGGGAAAAAACTCTTCAAGTGCAAAGATTGTTCCTTTTATACAGGCTTTAAGTAAGTACTGTGCAAAACAGATAAACTGAAGTCATAAGGGGTTTTTTAGCACTTGAAAAGACTTCTGAGGTCTTTGAGAGCTGGCTGTAGCTAACAGAAACATGGTCACTGCTGACCAAGGAGAGGAACATAAGAAGTGCCATGCCAGATCACAGCAGCATCCATGTAATCCATTTTCCTCTCTCCTACAACAGCCGGTACCATCTGCTGCAGACGAAAGCACAATAAGTCCTTGCAGTAGGTTTTACTTGCTGGAGGAAATGGTACAGGTAGTACTTTTTCCTCAGCTTAGGCAATTAGAGGGCTATCCTTATCCTCAAGTGTGAAAATTTTCTCTACCAAAATAAGGTCATTTCATGGTGCAACCAGCATGAAGCATGGGACAATCAAGTGTCCTAGGGAGACAGGAGAATTTATATCACCATTCTGAAGAAACCTCTCTCACATAATTTTATTTCTCCCACCGTCTACCTATCCAAAATGCAAAGCATTCTCTAGCATATGTGATAGCATAAAAGGACGTTTCAGAAAATCCAATTAGATGTGCAAAATTTAAAAACTTGGTGCTGTGTGTGTTTCTCTGTGTGTGTGTTTTTAGCTGCTGTTCTGTAAGGAAAAAAAAAGGCCTATGCACATGTGCTGTTCATTGTTTCCTCCTGATATGCTGGACCCTTGAGCATAACACCCTCAGCTGACATTTGAGGTCTCAAACTTGTTAAGTTCTTAGGAGACTGGTGACAGTAAGCAGTATGACTGGATAAAGGGGAGGAATTCTTTTGAAGAAAATGTTAAACACAAATCTGAGAGAATCCACACGAGCAACCTCTAGTTACATGTCTCTAGCTTCTGTTGCTTCAGCCCCTTGCTGCCTCTATGGTATAATTTGCTGCTTGTGCTTTATATCCTGATTGCTATCTGTCTTAAAGATTACCAGCAATTGCCAGGTCCGTTCAATCTGTTTGTATCTTGCGAATGTCGTTTTCTTCTACCTGGATGAAATGAAATCATCTTAAATCAAGCAGCATTTAAACACATTCATAGTTGCATAAGGGAGTAGTGTTCTTACATGTGGTGCCTCAAACATTTAGGGATTAAGTCTTGCTTCTCTAAGAAGCACAGCATGTTTTCTGTCTTTAAAAAAAAAGGGAAGGGGGGCAAAAAGCCCTCATACAAATCTCCTCTTCAACTCACCATAGAAACTGAAATGCACAAAAGCACTCACTGAAGTTGATAGAAATATACCTGTAGAATTGGGTGATTGCTGGATTCAGGCCCAAAACCAGTTGTGATAGTAAGTTGCTTTGTGTTGAAGCTAACAGTCTTCAAGCACTCCAAGGAGACTTCAAACTCTAGTTCAATATGGCAAGCTCCTTAGCTTTTGCAAGCTTTACCACTGCTTTAGGAAAAAATGACCAAGTGCCCCAAGTTTACAGACACCTCTCATTTCAGTAGTTGAGCTTGTGGTTAGTTAGCTGTACAGTTAATTTCCTCTGTAGGCATGTCTCTTGCAACTTTTAAGTATGCAGCCAGTGTAATGCCAGCATGACATTTTTTGTTCAAAAGTACTGTGGAGTATACATTCATTCCTCCACATTATTAAGTAAAGTATTCCTAGTTGTGGGTTTTCAGATCCTTATAGCTGATGCTTTAAAACTTAACTACTCAGTCACAGTCACTGTGAACACAAGTTTGTTTGGAATCCTGAATCTAAACATTTTAGCTGGTTTTGGACGTGTCCTAGAAAGACAGGGTGGTTAAGGATGTTATCTGCCTCCAGAAATAAGTCTGTCCTGACCTCTGTAAGTCTAGAACAGTTGGTAGATTCTTGCTAAAAATGTAAGCTTTGCCTGAGAAGGTGCACTGAATATTTCAGCCTGAAGGCAAATAATAAGCATGAAAGATGGGAATTCTTTTGCTACCTTAACTATAGCAGTGTGCCTATAGAGCAACCCATGCAAAAGAATGTCTTGTCAGAATGAGTGTTTGTTACTTGAGGATACAAGCCTGCAAATAACTCTGCTCATGTGTTACTCATGTGAGTAGCCCTGCTGAAATGCCATTTGGCACTGTGAAGACAAGGCTGAGTGGTATCTGTACCATTTTACATGACACGTCCCTTATAGAGCTGTGACACTTCATCGTTCCCTGCACACCTCTTCTGACTGCTTCCATCTCTCCCTCCCGTTTCACAGATCTGCTTTTACTATGCACGTGGAAGCTGGGCATTCAGCAGTTCCTGAGGAAGGACCCAAAGACCTTCGCTGTCCTCTTTGCCTATATCACACCAAATATAAACGCAACATGATTGACCATATAGTTCTACACAGAGGTAACAATATCCCTGTATGTGTCTGTGTTTGATGAGGGGAATGCTGAACAATGCCCTTGTCTTTCAGACTGGTTTAATTAAATTTTTCCATCTATGTACATCATTAAATTTTCCTGTCTCTGTACATGAGGACAAGTATGTTGAATAAGTCAGCAGCCCTTGAGTATCTTTTGTTTCATTTCTAAACAATGCATCTTATTTCCTGTAAATTCAAAGTTAACCAGTGCTGAAACAGGGCAGATTTAAAATTGTTTTTAAGCTTTTCCTCTAGAGAGTTTAACAGTCATCAAACACCTGTTCAGCAAGAGTTGCCCTAATTTACAGCTCTGATCTAGGCCAGAGTTGTTTCCTGCTTATGTCCTTGTTATCATAAAGTCCTTGCTATCATAAACTGCGTGACAGGGTGGATCAACTAACCATAGAGGCCCCAAAATAACCTTTGATTACTTGCTTGATTTTTTTTTCTGTTTGGTGTTCATAGAATCAAAACAAGAATTATAATATTTTTGTTTTTCTTTAAGACTCCTTTTCTGTTTCCACCTCTCCCTTCATTTTTTAAGCCAGCTAAAAGTGGGATTAGGGATTTCTGTGTTCTATTAACTGCGGGCTTGCCTGCTCAGAAGAGACAGCTGTTTGGGCTCTCTGGGCTGGGATTCCTGCCCATAGCTATCACACTTGATGCTTGTAGATGGTCTGTTGGCTGCCGAAATCCAAACCCATGTGTTGGGATGGCACTCTGCCTGCTTGCAGGTTGGGCAGAGTTTCACAGTAGGGTATTGGTGGTGAGCAAACACAAGTTTTGCATGCCATCTTTTTCCTGGAGGAGATCCTGGTGTGACAAGCACTATCGTAATTCCTTGTAACATACCACTTTTCAGTGTTGGTAGCTTAAAGTCCTTCTTGTACCAAAGCAGTGAGGTTGGCAGAGTTTATACAAATTTCTATCCACTAGCAGGGCTATTCTGAGGGGACATCTGCAAAAAGTGACCTGTCAGTGATTCAGACAACACATTACAAAGCTGCCTTATTTGGTTATAAGAATTTGGCAGGTGCTTTAGCTTTTACTTACTGTCTTTGAAGGTGTTGCTGTGTCGGGATTTTGCTCAGCTTCAGGGCATACTCCAGAATTAGCTCACTTTAGAGGAGAGAAGGGTTTAGTTAAACCCTGTGCAGGGGACTGTGCAGTTCCAAGTGCTGCTGAGGTGTTCGCTGGTTTGTGGCTGTGCCAGGGCTCCAGTGGACACTGCCAGACCTTTAAAATTCAGATAGACAGGCTGAGGGAGAACTTGGTGGGCTTAGTTAGGGTATTTTCCATCATTCATAGACTTGACATTGAGAATGTCTATTTGCAGAAGTGGAAGAGCACTTTGTGAGTTCAAGCAGTTATACTGCATGTACAGAGCTGTTTCTGACCAATTGCAAGGAGGTGATTACCTCCTGGGTAAGTGACGCTGTGGATCTGTTCTTTTGTAGAGCTGTTGCTTCAGTTGCACAAACAAAGCTGATAGCAAAGGACATCATGATGCACCCACTAGAGCATTGGGAGTAAAAAAGTAAGGCAATTTTTAATGCAAGTGGAATATTAGCTGATAAAAAATCTCAGAGCCCACTGAGGGAAGGACAAGGGTTTTTTGTGGCATGAAGCATCCAGGTAATAAAGGAAGTAGGGTCCTTCCCTAAAGTTCTTTCTGGTGCATATATCCAGCTAAAAAACTGTGTGGCAGCTGAAGCAGACAATTTTAACAAGATTTAACATGCACTGAAAGAGAGGCTGAGCAATGGTGGATGTAGTCTGAGAGTGCCTTCCCTTTTTACAGCCATTGTATTGGTAAAACAAGGGCGTATCCCTGAGCTGTGGTCCAAGAAAATTAGTTTTGAAGTAGATGGAGTGGTGCAGTGTGTAAAATCAAGAGTGAGGGATTTGATCCATTTCATAGTTAATGTTCCTCCTGTGTAAAAAGACATGTTTACAGATGCATGACTTTTGCATTACTTCCAAGTTGCTGCACCTCTAATCCTTGGTGTAACAGAATGTGCTTGAAATGGAGAGTATATTTGCCTCTTAATGAGTGGCTACAGAAGTTGAGTTGTACAGGGCTAAAGCATTATCAGATAGAAGGCTGAATGCTTAGTGAGAAAAAATTAGGTGAGGAATTTGCTTCCCATTAACAATGAGGGCAAGCAGGAAGCCTCCAAGAGCTTTCTTCCATGTATGAACTGTTCCTTATCAGTGTAAAAGCGATTCACCATGCCTTCTGTGGGCCGAGATGGAGCAGAGACTCATTACAGGTGGCCAGTACGAGGGGACTGACTCAGCTAGAGTCCGCTATGTGGGTAGGTGAAGAGAAGAATTTTGGCTCTTGAGTTCTTCCTGGCCTTTGTGACAAGCAAGCCTGGGGAGAGGAGACATGGAGGAGACAGTGAACTCTTGCTTTGTGGCCAGCTGAAGTGTTGGCCTTTAATTTAGTCTGGACAATGCAGTTAGTTTTCATTATCCCTTCCAGTAGCATTCCCATCACACATTTTGAAACACGTCGGTATTTTTCCAGGGCTAAATACAACTTACAAAGATCACATTGGGTCTACTTGAAAATCCTTGAAGCATTATTTTTTCCTCTTTTAGCAATCATTTTATTCTCTTTCTGGTAGTGAGAACAAAATAGTGATTTTTGTTCTTCTGTTTAATAGAAATCACACCCATTTCTCTTCAATAGTAACTTTAACATAAAAAAAGTCAAATTTTCAAATTCATCTACCTCCTCAAAGGCTTCATTGCTACATGTCTTGGTTCCTTGCACATTGTTTCTGGCATTATTCATTGTAGACACAGCTTCATTGATACACGCAGAACCCTTGTGCTGTGCTTGCTTTTCACTAATGGAATGCAAATGCAATGTGTTCTGTGACTGTAGCTTGGATTTGTAGGCAAACCCGCATGTTTTCAAACACCCAACATGGCCAAATAAATTGGTCTGTATGTAGATAGTAGGACTGTTTTGTTTGTACTTTGTTTACCTTTAAGGGAAGGAAATGACTTGTATACGCTGTGGTGTGTTGCTGAGTAAAAATTTTTCCTTACAACCAAGGGCTGATAGAGTCATGAGCTCTTTTATGCCCTGAGAAAAAAAATGTACGTCTGCTTTGAGTTACTGTATTGCAAATACCTAGTGCATTAATGGCCTTTCAATTTAATCTCTGATCTGCATTACAATTAGACTGAATATTTCGGTCTAATGGAAGGATTGGATTTCTTAAACCAAGATGATGCTTTTTAGGTGTTTATTTTGTTGTTGTTCTTTAATTACACATCTTGTTAAATTGTTCCATAATTCAGGGCATCTTTTTGTGGGGCATATGGAGTAGTCTTTGTTTAGAGGCTGCTGAACTTTGAAGAAGTCTACACACGGATAAAGAAGCTACCTCTTTCAATTTGTGTATGGGGCTTTATGGTTTGCTGTAATTTTGTAAGTTGCCCAGATATGATGAGTGCCTTCTAAATGAGTAATTAAATAAACAGGGCTTGGTAGGGACAAGCTGGAAATGAGAGAACTTATGAAATGTAGGTTCTGGATCCAAATAACCTGCAAGTTCCAAAATCATTGCTTGGAGGAAGTTCACTGACACGAATACATCATATAAAATTTTTATATCATGCCCTGAAAGTTAAATCCTTCAGGCTAGAATTGATGTTTGTGTTTGTTTTGCTTTTCTCATGTTATTGTGCTGCTTTTGATTTGGGGAGTGTGTGTGTGATTGTGAGATAATAGGTTTTGCTAATATGAATTAGGGAGTGCTGCATTACTCTAGACTGGTAGACAAAAAGTTTTATACCATCCCATGTTTTTGCTTTTTTAATCTGTGCCAAGTGCTAGAGAAAAAGTGAATTTTTAAATATTTTAATTAGTATTTCTCTTTGAAAACTTCACTTGACTTTTTCACTTTTGAAACCACCTGTGACACTGTGACACTTATTTCAGTGAGTTCAAAAGCACACAGCTGCAACAACCTTGTAATAAGTCTTCTTATGACCCCAGAATCACATCTTCAAATTCTGTTGTGTCTTAGACCCTTTTCTCCCCTCCCATTTCCCCACCCTGAATGGCCACAACTCGGTGTCTTTATAGCTAGAGAAGCTGTTGTTGGTGTAGAAAAGAATTACAAGTCCACAGAGGGTTTTTTTAAGGCATAACTTTGGGGTAAACTTCCGCTTTTTGAAGTGGCCAAAGAGGAAGTTATGAGATAGGATAACTTTTGTGTTCAGGGAGAAGCTGAGCGGGATGGAATATTTTGTTCAGCTGTGGAAAAAGTCTTGTCAGTAGCGGTGGCATGTCGATTGGCCAAAGGTGAATGGAACAGTAGAGCTTTTGCCACCTTCCAGAAACCCTAAGGGAGTTTGTATTTCTGTAGTTGGTTTTGGATGTGATATTCTCCTCCTCACTAAAGAAAAGGGGCCATTGGCTTAGATCCATATGTGTATTGCCACGTCTCACATTCCCCTAGCCTTCATTTGTACCATCTGAGATTCAGGACTGGGGTTTCTGTTTATTTTAATCTGTCATTAGGGATGAACCTGCATGAGGATGATCAAACTCCTCCTTTAATTTGCAGTCCACAAGGAGTAACAATACTAAATTTCGGTGTTCTCGTTCAAAAGGCCAGTTGAGTAACAGAAGCCCATAATGACCATCACTAATGGTGACCCTCAACTGAAGGGTGAAATTTAGGGTTTCCTTTGTGCACACAGCTCAGGGAACCACAGTGGATGAGCGTTATGTGCATGAGATTCTGGCTTTGTTAAATGACTGAAATTAATTGCTGCTCCATTAAACATCAGTGCTTTCTTTGAGAAGTAGGGAGTTTAAAAACTCAGCAAGAGCATTTCAGTACATACTTCTATCTGTGATCTGAACTGTGGGAAGTGTGACATGAACACGCATGCAGATTTTGAGTCTGAGCTTTCTGGAAGCTGTGAGTGTGTTGGGAAGTTTCTGCCCCTGGCTGAACTGCACAGCCTCTTACAGGAGTAAGTCCTGCCTTGCTTACCTTCTCAGATCCCAGAGAGTGGCTTTAGATGTGATGGTGAGGATTCCAGCTCCTATTTTTGTAGAGCCATCAGGGTCATGCATTGGGAAACACCCTGCAGCTTCCCTGTTAATTACATTTTCAGCAGTCGTTCCTGGCTGCTGTCAAGTACTGAACAAAAATGGACTTTTGGTTTGGCTGATTTATGGCTGGTTTTGTATTCCCAGGCTCTCCTACTCTGACTCACAGGTGGAATCTCATTTGCCCCAAAACCTCCATTCCCATCCTTTTCACCCAATAAGCAGTCACATTTATGAGGACACCTGCATTTTTAGCCTTGGAGGATTAAACCTGTCATTGCAGAGAATTTTTGTCTTGTGTTTTTTGTGTCAGTCCAGCTTAGCTCCCATTCCTTTATAGACGGACTGCCTGCCCATATGGCACAACCTATTCTGTGTGTGGGTGGTAGTGCCCAAGCATGTGGGGCTGGTATTTCATTAAATTTGTTAAGTGAGTGTTGCCCTGTCCTTGCAGAAGAGCGGGTCGTTCCCATTGAAGTCTGCCGTTCCAAACTGTCGAAGTACTTGCAGGGAGTTGTTTTCCGCTGTGATAAGTGTACCTTTACCTGCTCCAGTGATGAGAGCTTGCAGCAGCACATAGAGAAGCACAATGAACTGAAACCTTACAAATGCCAACTCTGCTACTATGAGACCAAACACACAGAGGAGCTGGATGCTCACCTTCGAGATGAGCACAAGGTAACGTCCAAATAGTTTTAATTTGTATCAATCTACTCTTTGCAAATGCTGTATTAGTATACTTGCATGCCAACTCTGAGTAGCCAATTTGTCATTGGTGGTATTTTTTTTTTCCTCTCCGTCCCCAAATATGGAAACTAATCCCTCCCACATTGGGCTTCACTTCCTCTGTTTTCTATTACTTCTTTTTTCTTCAGAAACTCAAAATTGAGGGTTTCTAAAGCTGTTCAGATTGACCAGAATTGGCAAACTGTTGTTTGTGAAGTATGGTTATCTGGAAAAGGCACTTATGTATGCTAAATTTATTTAAAGATGGGGGTAAAGGGGGTTGTGAAACAGTATTAGGGCTGTGTCATTCAGCCTCTCTAAAAGGCAGGAGATTCCAAACATAAGATTGCTCTGGCAGCTTCAGCAGCCTGATGTGCCATGCATATTTTAATAACAATGAGAGCAATACATCTCTCTTTACATTTAACAAGGGAAAGATAAACAGCAAGTATAACCAGGTCCTAAGTTAAGACCGCTTTGGAGTTTGTGGAGTGCCTGAGTGCGGACCTGATCCAGTCTTTGAGAAGTCATTAGAGGCTTTCCACAGATTGTTAGCTTTGAATTTCTGTAGCTGTGAACTGTGTAGCTGAAAGACACTTAAACTCTAGAAATGAGATGTGTTTTGGAGTATTTGTTAAGAGTGCTTCCTAACCATGTTTCCAGGGGAGGCAGGTATATGCCTCCACCTGTTGGAGCTGAGCTGCCCAGGTCCTTACTAAAAACTCAGTCCTACTTCATTGACTGAGTGACGCTTTTCTTACAGCCAAATACATTTATATTGACAGTACTAGCAGCAGAAGTCTGAGCAAAACTTTTCATGCTTGAAAAATACTTGTCTGTCTATAAAAACAAACTCTGTAAACTTATGTTGGCCTGCTATGCTTATCTGGCCTCTTCTTTATTACTTGTGGAGCGTCTTCTGCAATTCACACAGTACGCGAGATGCTCAACACCTCCTAGTCACCACAGCAAGGCTCCTGGCATATCCAGGAGGCACTACTCCTCGTTCTTTTGACACAGTGCGTCAGGCTGGAAAGATTATTCCCTAACTTAGCTGTCTCTTCCAATCCAGACCTGCAGCAACGGTGTCAGTAGTTTAGGGGATCTTTTCCCCATTTCTCTTTGGTAATTTATATCTCGTTAATTTGTGTCGAAGTTCTGGGCTCTAATACCCAAGTTATATGTTGCACCTTGAAGAGTTCCTGTGCATGAGTTGAGTTGAATTAAGTGCCTTGCATGTAGTCTTGTTTGTTTATATCTCAGTGGGTAACATGTTAAGTAGAGAGCCTCATCACAGCTGTCTGTATGGAGTAGTGCTAGGAATCTGCACAGCACTGCATTTAGGATAGTTTGCTATTTGGAGATATACTACAGTCTAACTCATATGCTCCTTAGGTTCATTCACATTCCCTTTTCCGCAGAGGGATAAAAAAATAGTCAGTGGGTGTTGATATTTCATTCAGCATCTTGCAGGAGGTGTTGTACTGCTCTCATTCCTCTGTCTCCATCCTCTCTGCTTCTGTGGCTCAGTGCCTGTGCTGCTGGAGGGCTGTCTCTTTGCATGAAAGATGAATCCAAAGTCCTTCCCAGCAGTGATCAATGAGCTCAGAGGGCGCTTGTCATCCAACAAATATTAGCCCTAGTGTCCTGGTCATGCTCCATGCTCTCTGCCTCTACTGTAAATCTGGACTACTCCTCTGCGGTTTCTGTTGGATGTGGTGGAGTTCCTGACATCTGTGCCCTAAGCTGCTCCTTTCATACTGCTGCTGTGAGCTGTTAAGTAGCTGGTGCATTTCACCCTAGGGTTAGCTGAATTTGACTGCTGGGTGAAGTGTTCCCATTATAGTCTGTATATCAGTTTGCAAAGCACTTTGCAGCCTTTCGTAATGAAAATTAATCTGTTATTAATGAGTGAAAGTGTATGTGGCACACAGCAGCCATGTGCTTAGTAAAGAACCCATCCTTTCATGCATGAAGCTGAATGAACCAGTCACAAAGAATTTTCCTTTAGTGTGGATGTGCAATAGCAGCGTTTGGTCACAGCAGTTGAATGGTCCCATAAAAAGAGGATACAAATGAGAGGGGTTTGCATTTCTGGGATTTTTTGTTTGTTTGTTTTAATACATCAAAACCAGGAGGAAAAGAAGGAGCGGTTACTGTATGTCATTAGTTTTTGAAAACCAGAAATGAGAAATGCAGAATAAACAGCAAAAGAAGAATCACTATCATTGAAAAGATATGAGTGTTAATTTGATTAGGTGACTGCATGTCACCTAAAGCTGAGTAGGTTTTGGGGTGTAGTCAATTTTGTTTTGGATATGTGGTGATTTTTCTGATTAGCTGATGATTGTGCCGATTGCTGACAAAAGTGTTTCTTTCAAAGGTGAGTCGTAATTTTGAGCTGGTCGGACGGGTTAACTTGGATCAGTTGGAACAAATGAAGGGGAAAACAGAGACCTCCAGCAGTGATGAAGAAGAGAAAGAAGAAGAGTTAAGTCCCAAGACTGAAGAGAGAGGTCAGTGCAGCTTTTGCCTTTTTTTTTTTTTTTTTGGCGCCGCAACGTGCCCCACCAGTCCCACCAAGCAAGGCCAGCTGTTGCCTCTACTGCACATTCCTGTAGAGCCATGCAGACATGCCAGCAGGAGCAGAGTGGGGATTTTGTGAAGACACTACTCCTGGGGGAATCTCCTGTTTCTAATCCTTATTACAAGTCTTCTCTCTTAAAATACGTACTATGACAAAACACAGCATCTGTGACTTATCTGCCCGTGCAGATAACATCTGTAAGTGCTTGGAAAACTACGTATTTTTGTGGTCTGTCAGATTTTCTGTTTTGTTAACCAATTTTCAGCTTTTCTCTTGGCATTGTTCAAGCGAGGGATGAAGGGGTCATTGCCAAACTTTTTTTATGGGCTGTTATTAATTCTGTGGCCAGCATACCTTGTCAGAGGGAGTCAGTCCTGTTACAGTTGCTGCAGTTGGCAGCTCTGGAGTCAGGGTAGGTCCATGTCCCACCTGTGCCATTGTGTATTTAAATATGTGCCTGTGTTCCTATCTAAGACTTAATCCCACAGACTTCATCCAGGGCTAGGCCATGTGCTTGCTAATGCTTTTGGTTTGGTTGAAGTTAGATCAGCACAGGAAAAAGTAAGTTCTCTGTAAATTGAGCTGGGGGTTTCTTGTCCTTCCCTTCCAGCAACCTTCCCCCATGAAAACCAGGTTATTGCAGAATCTGGTGTAAACTGTTTGTTGTCTAGTCTGCTCTGGTGCACAGTTCATCAGTCAAATGCAGGATGTTCGCAACTCTAACATCCTTAGCCCTGTGATGTCCGAATGTTGGGTTCCTGGGGTCACCCACTCTCCTAATTCTGACGGCTGCAGTTAGCAAAGTTCTGTGTACTTTAACTAAAGATATGCCACCATCTTTACCTTTTTGCTCCTGGATTTTCAGCTTTCATACTCACTCAGGAGTTGCTCACAAAAGAAAATGTCTCTTCCTACATCTTTTCAGACCTTGAAAAATTGCAATTTCCGGATTCACAGGATGTTTACAGAACATGAGGGGCTCAGATCATGCATTTTACCTTTTAATAGCAAGACCCCAGCATCTTGGCTTTTGTTTTGTGTCCCTGCAGCGTAAATCTAGTCTGCGCTAATCACAAGCAGTCATTTCAAGTGTGGTTAGCGATAGCTTTTATTTAAATGGGAAAGAAAGCAAGTTGGGTAGAAAACCATTTATGTTCTAATGAAAAATATCTTTCACAAGATCTCAGGTAGACCAGTGGAAAAATCAGAGGAGGACCTAAAGGGATGTTTGTTCCATATGCAGTTCAAAGCTCAACATTAGTAACTCATGTGGAAACAGGCTTGGGTGTCTGTTTGAGGACAGCTTTGACCCTCAGAGCTTCATGGCTGGAACAATGATATGTGTAATGATTTGACTAAAGGACCAGCTCACCTTAGTTGCAGATGTAGCAGGCTGATTAATGTTTTGTATAGACCTGCAGCTAGCAGGGGAGGAAGAGTCATGCTGTCCTCATGAGGATTACCTTAGTGTTACATACAAGCACAGGTGCTGAAGTGACCTTGGAAGCCACAGTATCTAAACTCAGGAGAAGAAGATGCTATCTGCCAAGCCTTACAAATCCCTGTAAATGCACCACGGGGAGGGGAACAGCCCAAGGTGAAGTTCATTGTTTAAATTGACTTTAGCTTACACTATGAAAATGTCAAAATATCACCTTCTATGCTGGAGATTTAAATTTTCAGGGATAATAGATAAGTGTTATCCCAATGTTTCATGCAATCAATAGTTAAGCAAGGCATAGTGTCTCAGTAATTCTAATTTTTATTTTGTTCTTTTTTCACCTGTATCTGTGGGTTTTTTATCTGTGACTGGCTAAAATGATTTCTGAATGGTTGTTCAGATGACCAGTCTGAAAAAAACATGCATATTTCCAAATTTGTTTTGCAGCTGTTCTTTCTTGACTGGCCTTTAGGGTCAATGTTTCAGCATTGTTATTTTTTCTCCTTTTTAATCTGTTACCATTTGTAACATATTGTGTTAAAATAAGTAGAAAATGCAGAAAACACGCCTACTACAACAAGGGTATTTAGAAAAGATCTGGTTGTACTGACTGTATTTTTCTAGACAAGTTTTGGATTATCACTGTAAAGTGCAAGCTGCAAGGTACACTTCAGAAAAATGTCCTGGTGAGACAAGAACTGAAGGTGTGGTTGGATGCTGCGTGCTGACATCTCCCTATGGATTTTCAGAAGATAGTTCTAACACAGAAATGGTTTGCCCTGTTAGCAGAGGACCAGACCTATGGTTTTAAATCCAGCCTATCACAGTGGCTGATGCTATCACAGCTTTCAAACCACATCAAACTATGTAATCCTGTATGCCACTCGGGTGCTTCTGAAAATTCTAGCCTTTGTGGTGTTAGCAGGAAGTGGATTTGCTGAGAGTGCCTCTATGTGCTCCAAGTATCTGGAAGCAAATGCTCTCTGAACCCTCTGAAGCCTGTAACTTTGGCAGAACCAGCATTTCTTCCCGTGAGTCAAACAGCTGTCTAGATTCACAACTTTGACTTCAGGCAGTACTGAAGGTACAAAGAAAAGTGTTGCTTCTCCAAATGCAGGTTATTGCCCATGCGAACAGAAAAAGCTGAACTGATATCTGGGATGGGAAAGGAAGGGAGTGCTTGGTGAAGGACAGTAGAAAATATGTTGACCTGGTAGGAAAAAGCCAGTGGGAGGAAGAGGGTGTCTGGCATAAACCATGGAAAGAACAGCTGCCCCTGGTAGAGCCTGCATACCAGAGGGACTGTCTGTCTCTACTGATCTTTATGTTTTCTTCGCAGAAACTGGAGTCAAGGGGTATTCTTCCACAGTAGACAAAAATAAACGCCCCTGAGTATGTATGTGTGATGCAGGAAGACCACAGAGAGGTGTCTGTGCAGTCTGTTACCTCTCTTCTGCAGATTGCAGAGAAGAGCAGCTTCTGATGCTCCTCCAGTGAAGCAGTCCAAATTCACAGTCTTAGAAGCAAAACTGATCAGGAAGTAGGGTGAACAAGATAATGTTTTCTGAAGAGGTGATGAATTTACTAGAGTAGCATTTGCTAATCTTAATGAGAGTTGCAAGTATAAATCATAAGCTGGTTTGGGTTGGAAGGCACCTTCAAAAATAATATAGTCCACCCCTCCTGCCATAGGCAGAGACATCTTTCACAAGATTAGGTTGCTTAAAGCACCATCCAACCTGATGTTGAACGCTTCTAATAGCGGGGCATCCACACCTTCTCTGGGCAACCTGTTCCAGTGTCTTACCATCCTCATCTGAAAAATTTTCTCCCTTATGTCCAATCTAAGCCTACCCTCTTTTGGTGTAAAACCATTACCCCTTGTCTTGTCACTACAGCCCCTGGTAAAAAGTCTCCAAAACTTTTACCTTCCATAAGTATGTGTCCCTGTACCATGACTCGTCTGTGTGTTGCAGTGTGTTTATAAATTTGTAGCACACATAAGTTATTGAAATCCAGATGTAAACTGAACTAACAGCATTGACTTATGTTCTGGTGTACTTCTTGACACAGTGCCTTGATATGTGATATTTAACCACAGAATAAATCACTGACAGTAAGAAATACACAGTGAGGTTTTTTCTTTCAGGGGGGAAGAGGCACAAAACGATGTTAAGAACCATTCCATGTAGAACTTTAGTAAAGGCTAACTAGTGAGAAATGTGTCACAAAAATACTTTACAGGAGTTAAATACAGATAATAGGGAATGTGTGGGCAATTTGAAATTCATAGGCTGATCTTGAACAGAATAAATCTGAGAGTGAAGAAATCAAGTGAGCAGAGATCAGAACGAAAATGAAGCAAAATCCCTTTTCTTTTATTATGTAGTCTGGGAGGAGTCGGAAAGACATTCTGTTGATTTCTTGCTTAAGATAATCCCTGCTAAGGAATTAATGCCCTAAGCAGATGGTGCTGTCTCATTTCCAGCAAAAGAATCAAGTGAGATAGTCCACGCAATTATTTTTAATGGCTTATGTGGTGATCTTCTTAATTTGTGAGAAAATGTTTCATCTTTTGTTAAAGCTGGCTGTGTTCACATGGAGCTTGGCTTTCAGAAATAGCGGTCTCTGAGCTGCCAGTGACTTCACTCATATTACTAGGTGCTTGACACTTCTGCAAATGAGGCCCCAAGCACTTTGTATAAAAGATTAGGATGGGATGAAACACCTATGCAGTTAAGATACAGCACTTAACCCATGAGACTTCATGATGAAAGAATATCTATTTATTATGAGGATCACCTGTTAAATATACCAAGTCTTTATGTCCTAAAATTTGTACTACCAATTAAAAAATTATAGACGGGTTTTAGTGGGTTTTTTGATTTTGCTTTCAAGCCATTTCAGTCCTAAACTTCTCAGTTTCTTCATTTGTTGAAATACAGGAATAGGGAGTAGTAACTCATTACCCTTATTTGCAGAGATGCTTTCAGACTTAGGATGGGATTTGTCATGTGCAGTGTCACTTTGCTTTAGGGCAGTTGCATTTTCACAAACATAGTTATTTGATAGGTACATCCTTCTGCTTCTCAAGGATGAGAAGGTGCAGCAGAGGGCATCAGAATAGGATCACGGTGGTCCCTTCTTGCCCTGGCACTTCTGAATTCACAGGCTATGCTGTCTTTTTCCAGATCCCATGATGTTTCCTGACAGCGGTGCTCCGGAGAAACGCTTCCCATGTGAGTTCTGTGGCCGATCATTCACAGAAGGCTCTGAGTGGGAACGACACGTACTGAGACACGGCATGTAAGTTGGTTTACACTCCTTTGCCAAACAGCTAAAGGTAACAGCAGATCTCTCTGCATTCCCCCACCCCATTCCTTGCCCCCCAGAAAGCTCTGTGATGAAGGCAAACACAATTCTATGAAAAACAATTCTGTCTGTCACAAGTGTGGGTGCAGTCATTGGATGTTCCTGCATGGGAAGTTCCTGTTCATCCTTTTTGACTCTGCTGCCCAGGATGGCTGTAGACTGTAGGGTTTAACTGTGCTTCTAAAACTTAAGATTGTCCCAAGGTGAATACCACTTGGCCCAGGATTAACTTTACCTGAGTATACTGTTGGTTTTGCCTGCCAGCAAAGCAGCATAAAAATGGCAGAAAATTATACGGAATGTTCTAGGTGGTTTTTTTATTGTTATACCCCTTTTGCATGCTTGCAGCTAAATTTGCGTACCAGTGCAGAGAATTACGTGCAGAGAAATGTCAAGACTTTCCAGGGGTGTAAAATCAATCTGAATAAACTCCTGCTAAAATGTGCACAGTGAAGTTCACTAGTTCATCTTCATAGTGAAGATCTTTGCCTTTCTATAGCGGTTTGCACACTGTGGGACAATACGCATCACAGATAAGAATAGGCATCTCTGGAACAATCATTCTCCTTCTTTTGATGAAGATCTCATCAGTAGTAGAGGTATCTTTGCTGACCAGAGTTTCTTCAAAGAGTAGATTTCATTCAAGGTTGCTGACATGTGGAAGACATTTGAATGCAATATTGCAGGTGATGAGAAATATTACTTCTCTTAATCTTATCTGCCTAAATATCAGTACTTGAAATGGTGCAACCTATAAAAAGTTTTATTGGATCATTAACTCTTTGGGAAAAGTACTCTTTTCCTGTGCCTTTGGTTTGGTGCATTGTAACTCTTGTTTACAACGGACCGGGGAAAGGGGAATAAACTTTTGAAAGTCAGAATTGAGGTTCTTCCTTCTCATCTCATATCTGTCCCAATGTAGAGCAAATAAAGATTTCGTTTCAAAGCTAGAGTGTCATGGGTCCCACTGGTAGCTTCATTCCATGCCTCTGCTCTTGGGCATGAGGTGGCAATGGTGCGGCTGCTTGCCTTTTTAGAAAGTCATCTGTTTTTCTACCTCATGTGATACGCACAGATTGGCTTTGCTGTTCTCTGTATCGACTGTAAGTGTTTCTGTTTTCTGCTACTTGGCTTTCCAGGGCACTGAACGAAAGCAAGCACAGGACCAGTGAGGACAGCCAGCCAAAGGAGGACGTAGAAGAAACTGTTAGCACACTGCCAGAAGAGGAAGAAGAAGAAGAGGAAGAAGAAGAAGAGGAAGAAGAAGAAGAGGAAGAAGAAGAAGAGGAAGAAGTCATTGAGGAAGAAGAAGAAGAGGAAGAAGAAGAAGGTGGGTGGGTGGGGTGGGCAGAAGGAAGAAATAAAGCTGCTTTTAGGACTGAATGATCTATTTTCAAAGCACTGGTACCTGTGTGAGTGTGTGTATATTAAAGTTATTTAAGTGATGGAATAAGTGGCTCCATTACATCACTGCATCTTTTCTTCTGGATCTTGACAATGGGAAGTTACATTCATCTTGGACTAATGAAGCAACTCCCCGTATTCCTACATTACACATCGTGCTTTGCAGTGGAGACTTGGATTGTTTGTGAATGGAAGCGTCGTGAGCATGGAAGAATTGGGGGGGACAACTTTTCAACGCACAAATTTGGGTGCGTTTTTCTAGTTTTAATACATAACGCTTTTCCAGACTGAATGCAACTGCTTTAGAAAAGAAAAAAAAAAAAAAAAGAGGAAAAAAAAAAAAAGGAAAACAAAAACAAAACAGAAACTGCTTCGCTTAAAACAGTCACCTGTTTCCTAGTACCTCAGAATTAACCAAGGGAGATCTCTGCATTTGTCAGTACTACCTGTTGTCATTGTGGTTAAATGTAGAGAGACTGCTGGGCAAGGTGGTGAATGGAGGAAGAAAAAAAGTTTTAAAGAAAGGAAAACAAATTGTGCTTAAAATCCCAGTGTGGGTTTTATTTCTTAAAATACTGTGATTTTTTTAATTATTTTAGTAAAAAAAAAAACAAAAAAAAAAGAGAGAGACTTTAATTCCTAGATAACTGTTTGTGAATTGTCATCCTTTATTCCAGGTAAGCTGTTTGTTAGTATTCAGTTATAATTTTAGGATTTGATAGATTTCATGTGACTGATTGTGCAGTTTTGTTTGCCACATGTTTATTTTCTATCAGCCTGAGGTGTTACAAATACAGCACAATTAAGTTTCTCATGTAAAATGAGTATTTCTTTTTGAGGGGGGGATAGGGAAAGGAGAGTAGATCTTGTGAATAGAACATTTTGTCGTTGTTATTGTTGTTGTTGTTAATTTTAAACATGGAAATAACAAAGAAGTTTTAACTTTTTTTAAAAAAAAACTAAAGAACCAAACTTACGGCACAGCTATGCAGCTCGCGGGCCAAACACATAGGTCCTCATAACCCTTCTGTTGCTTGTCATATTAACATCTATCAGTCTCACACCAGTAACTTTTCGTTAAGATTGGCTGCCTTTTTTTCTTCCGTCTGCGGTGTGTGTGTTTTATTTTCATTTTGGTGTAGTGGGAGGGAGGGGTGTCTGTTAACACATCTTTTTGCAAGCGGAGGTGAAATAGTTCATACGACATTGAGCCTGGAGAACTACTTTTACTCGATTCAAGATGGAGTTGCTAAGTTTTTCCCCTCCTCCTTAGCTTTTAGCATGAGGGGGGCAGTGTAGAATGAATAGGAACCTGCATACCTAAGTGGCTGATCCTGCACTATTTCTTGGGTGTAAAGCCTACCAAACTCATCAGGAATTTTGCCTGAGCAATTAATACAGGATCTGGTGCCCATGGTATGTTCTGATTGTGAACAAAACAAAAAAAACAAAAAACAAAAAAAAAGAGTTTCTTTCCAAAAAGTAGAAAGTACTTGACTGAAACCTAGTTTTAGAAATGCATGTGTCTTTGTTTGTTTTTTTTGTTTTGGGGGGGATCTGTGGGAGGGGGAGGGGGGAAAATAGGAAGCTGCTGACGAAACGGGGTCATAGAGAGCTTCACATAAAATTGATGGCAAAAATGTTGCATTTGTGGAATAAGTGCTACTTGAGAAGCATGGTGTTTTGCTTTTGGGGATTCATCAGTTGTGTGTTAGGGGGATTCTTTTGAATTTTTTGTTGGGGTTTTTTTGTTTTCTTTAGTTTTTTGAAGTAGGGAGGGAACATCATGGAAAAACACATTGGAGGGACAAGTATAAATACACATTTTGTGTCTGTATTTGTTTTTAATTGGCTTCATTTCAAATGTATTTAAACAGTTCCATACCTGGATTGGGTGTTTGTAATGGTTACCAAAAATGAAAAACAAAAAAAAAAAAAAAAAGAAATAATGATTGTGACATGCTTTTATCACTACTTTATCTTTCAAATAACATGTAAATATTGTAATGCATTGGATTTTGTTTTGCTAACCTGTTAATAAAAAAAACGGGACCATTATCCTTTTAACAAGCCTAGAATGTCATATTGTTTTTTCCTTTTTTTCTTTTCCCAGAAGTGTATACCTGATGTATTGTGGACACACATTTTAGATGCATTATTATGATTCTGTTGACTGTAATGACATAGAATTGAAAATAACATTTTTTCATTGTTTAATTTATACAGAGGACTTTTTCAGAGTTTGACAGAAGGAAATAATAGCAAAATGCTAACCCATTGGCTTCAGCACTCGGTATTTCCTGATTTTAAAATTACTGCTTACTGATGGGGGATAGGAAGGGGATACTGAACTGTTGCACTGACGGGTTTGTTTTTTTTAAAAAAAAAAAACAATGAAATTAATAAAAACTTTTTAAGAGTCTCTGCTTGTGTGTGTGTAGTTTTGTATTGGCTGCTCTGAGGGTAGGTCTGTGCAAGTGGCTGGTTCTTCAATGGGCAGCTCTGGGAGGGAGCAAAGCACCCTTCTTCCCGTCTGCACCCTTTCCTCCTTTCACTGGGAATTTCGGATTTACAGGCAGGGGGAGAGCGACTTCCCCTAACACACAGGCCTAGGGTTTACCACATCCCCAAAGAATGCATTGAATATCCCCCAGCCCAACATCCATTAGAGGTCAAGGGCGCACTGCTAAGGTCTGCTGACTCCTCCTGAACCCAAACATAGAAATGAAGGAATTTTGCAGGCTGCCTTGAAAGATCAAAATAGATGGAGGCAGGCTGGTATTTCGATTATCAACTCAGTCTCTATGAGCTGGGATACTGTATGCTCCAGTATGATGAGCTACTGGATCCAGGATTGAGGCTGTGCTTAATTGGAGTCAAAAAAGCACCTAGTAAGATGGGGCAGAAGGCATTATTTTTTCCTTTTTTTACATTGAAAACTTAATACGTCGCTAGTGGTGTTGTCTTGGAATCTTTCTTGTCTACATACAGATTTTTACATGCACATTCAGAAGATGTCAGAGGCTTTTTTCTGGCTATGTTTTAATCAGATTGTGCTTCCAATTTAAGTAGCTTTTTGATTGTACTGGAACTGAATGTATATGATAGAATCATAGAATCATTTAGGTTGGAAAAGACCTTTAAGATCATCAGGTCCAACCATTAACCTAACACCTTGAAGGCCACCACTAAACCATGTCCCTAAGCACCACGTCTGTTAAACAGTATGAAAGCTTTGATCACCTGATAGTTTTACATGCTTCCACCTTTTCCCTAGGAGTCAAAATATTTCTCTATTAAAATACTTGTTTCCTTATCCTATGTTTACAGATTAAAAAAAAAAAAAAAAGAAAAGGATGTGGTTTAGGCTGTGAGACATTGCCTTTTTTCAGTGGTGTCTGGAAACATTTGTTCATAGAATCAGAGAATAGTTTGAGCTGGGAGAGACCTTTAAAGGTCATCTATTCCAATCCCCCTGCAATGAGCAGGGACATCTTCAACTAGATCAGGTTTCTCAGAGCCCCATCTGACCTGACCTTGAATGTTTCCAGTGATGGGGCATCTACCACCTCTCAGGGCAACCTGTTCCAGTGTTTCACCACCCTCAGTGTAAAACATTTCTTCCTTATACCTAGTCTGTCTTCCCTCTTTTAGTTTAAAACCATTACCCCTTGTCCTATTACAATAGGCCCAGCTAAAAAGCTTGTCCCAACGAGGGAGACATTCAAATAAATTTGCCCATTGTATGTTCTAGACCAGAGCTAACCTACACTTCCACCAATTTAAAAAGAGAAAGCGTTGCTCAGTGGTATGTCACTAACAAGAGTGATACCACTGATGTAAAGAAAGACCTTGGGATGATTTCTGGAGTATTACGGTTGCATTATCTCAGTCATGTCAGTGGCAGGATTGTGCAAGTCTGAAACAAAGCCCTTGATCTTCCCAGTTGTAGGTTTCTGGCTGAACATGACTGAATCACCTGCTTTGAGATTCCTGTGCTGAATTGAAATACAACAAGGGGGTGGGAGGGAAGAGGCAAAGGAAATAGTTACTAACACAATCCTTTACTCACATTACTTCTTTGCCTTGCTGGACAATTCCCTTTCTCAGAACAGGGAGCCCTGGGGTTCACCGGGAACATTTGTACCGTGGGACAACCGGTGTTCTGCACACACTGTATTCCCAGGCTCATTGTCCTTCCTTTTCTTAAGAAGTCTGGGTAAATGTTTGCCACGTTATTGCTAGCTGACTGCTGGCATTTTCTTTTGGTCTAGAGGTACAGTCCCTGAATGCTCTCCATGCAAAGATCTTGCTTTCATATTCACACCAGTGCAAAGGCTTCTCAGGAGTTGCTATGGAAAGGGGACTGCTATCTCCCTCCCTTGCAAACACAAAACCTCCCTGCAGAAGAGTTGAGCAGTTGAGGTTACCGGTTACTCTGGGATCAACACAGGATTGGCAGGGTCATGGCAAGTATGGATTATAGGTCCAGAACTGTAGGGTTTCCAGTGTAAAGTCTGATCTTTGCAAAGTGGTAGGGACTATGCGAAACATTGATACTTGTGGCCCAGTTATCTTGGAAACTGGTGCCACACAGAAGACTTTATGTGGAATTAAACAGCAAAAGTCAGTCTCCTGGATTCAAGAAATATCTAAATACAATTGCAGATGTTCAGTACATTGCAAGGAAAACTTCCCCAAGTTTCTCCAGTCTTCCTCACCCTGAAGTCTTTCTTCAATATTTTTCTGATAACACAGGACTTTTCCATCATGAAAGCCAGCTGTCTGGCTTCAAAGCAGCAATATTACTGAAGAGGAAATGATTCTGGTTAAGAAAATTTTGGAAAAGGGAATGTTTTAGTCCAAGATAAGCTCAAGATATTAGAGAAACCTTACTTTGTTTGCAGCATGGTTAATTCCATGCCCATGCCCACCTGCCCCCCCTTCCCCAAACACTGATGGAAACAGGGGTTTCGGTTTGAGCAGTCTGGAGCACAACGTTTGAAGGCTACAGTCCTTCCAGGATGCAGCTTGTAAAACTTTTATTGTCTTCTCATCTGTCACGTACCAAATGGTCATCGGACAAACAGATGGGTGCAAACGCCCTGTGAACCAAAGGCAGGGCTGGATGGCATAAGTCAAAGAGCAAGCATCCTGGCCAAAGTCTTGGTAAAGAAGGCTGATGCCTGTTTGGATCAACTGATGTTTGGATAGCCTAGCTGAAGGCATTGCCTTTCCTGCTTCATTTGCAGTTACTTACCTATGTGTGGAAATGCAGTGCATATTTTGCAAGGGCAGAGGGAGATAAGGAAGCCTGATTCATCACGCGTGCAAGACATATGCATGTGTGGCTATAAAGGGAGAAGATATCCAGGTAGGACAACAGGATAGCTTTTCTGCTGGGAGGGTGGTGCAACACTGGGGCGGGTCAACCCATGAGCATGTGGTGTTTTTTTGCGGTCATACAGACAAAGCCATGACTGACGTGGTCTAATGTCAGCAGTAAACATGCTTTTGGCAAAAGTTTGGACCAGAGACCTCCAAAACTCCCTCCCAGGCCCATTTCCTATTTCAGTTTCGAATTTTCTTATTTCTTCGGTGTTCTCTTAACGTTAGATTTCTCCAGCTTGTCTCTGACGTTTTGCAAGCCCACGTTTTTAGTGAAGTGTGAACCTCTTCAAGGACATGCACACTGACTCACAGACTCTTCTCTGACCAGCATTTCTGTGTGTCCTATGTCCAATCATTTTTGACCAAAAGCCATGCCTTGCATCTAAATGTATGCTCAGTGACATAAAATGTACCTAAGGCAATGATCAAAGCAAATTTTATCAGACTTTCTCTGTGTGTTTATATGCATCATTAGCAGGGGACAACACCGAACAGCTCTCAGATGTAGAAACTGGCTATCATGCAGAAGATATCGATCTCTATTTCTGCATTTCATCCTGGCCCAAACTATTTAATTAGTTCTGACTTGAATCCTACAGTTCCTTTTCTCCAGCACTCCCACAATATGCTACAAATCAAGTGAAATACCCAACAAACTAATGTCAGTGTGGTGGGGTTTTGTTATTGCTTTTCTTTTGTGATTAAGCCAGTACTCTCGCTTGTTACAACAGGAGGAATCCAATCCAAAGTTCTGTCAACTTGGAAAAAAAATGAGGAAAACAGCACAAAAAATAACCAAAGTAAAAAAAACTTCTCATGCAATGCACTCCATTGTGTAGCAACAGACGGAGTGTGCAGCTAAGTGTCAGGTAGCACTATTGGCTTTTCTTGTACAGCATTTGAGATCTATTTTGTTCTAGTGGAATGTGGGAACCGATCAGTCCGTGTCTGTTCCTTGTCTTGGCTCCTGAAGGAAAAAGGAGGAAATCCCATGGTGAGCAAGAAGGGAATAATCTGTCCCTAATGAAGGTCTCATCTTAATCCATTTTGGTGATAGCTTTATGTACAGAAGCAGAACGAGTCCTACCTCTTTCACATTCACTTTATGTTGTAGTAATATAAGTTACAGTACTTTTGCTACTAATTCCATTTTAAATTTTACTGAACTCTTGGTTTCTCTGATGAGAACTGTCGGGTAAAATATTTGTGTGTTAGAAAAAAAGAAGTTGTTATTTTATTATCCTAAAAAGAAATGCTTCCTAAAAGTTAGTTGTGTGATGTCTGTTATTCTTATGTTCTTCATAAAATGCATTTTTCATGTACATAAAATAATCTGTCAAGAATTCCCACTGATTCATTTCAGATAGGACACTTAGGAAAAAATGAAATCAGCTGCTGGAATGAGAAGAGACATGCTTCTCTTATTCTCAAATAATTTGCCTCTTTGAATAGTTAGTGTAAAAGCAAATATGCCTCAGCTTGATTCTTGAATTCTCTATTGAGTTTACACTTCTATTAATGAAGAGCTTAGCTCAGTCTAGCCAACTGTACATGCATGACTTCCAAATCTAAGTGAAATTTGTCTCTTTGCAGATGTTCTGTTGTGCTCTCAGTAGTGTTTAAAGAGAGAAATATATTTACCAGCTATGCCTCAAATTAATTTAGCTTGTGTTGAAAATGTTGGACTGAAATTTTAACTTTTCTCTGCAACTGAAGGAAATCATATTAAGCTACTGGGCCAAATGATGCTTCAAGTCTTTGTGGAATCATTTCAACTGAAGTCACTGAAGACTTCTGGCAGAGATGCTGCAGTAAAACGAGTGGTAGTTTTGGTATATATGAACCAGTAGATAATTAGAAGGCAAGCTCCATAAAGCAATAAATCCTTGATGTGTTATTTCCAGAGAAAATGTTTTCCTCTGCTTAGGCTCTTCAGGACCTCAGGTATGTGATTGTTGAAACCACATGATTTAAGTAAAAATAGTCATTCAGAAGTAGAAAGAATTTGGTTTCTCATAGGTGAATAAATATACAGCACTAGAAGCATGTTGCCTGCAGAAAGAAGCAAGGTCTTCAAGCCTTCTTGCTGCAGCTGCAGGGTATTTCTTGCTATTACTATAGGGATCTCCTCCTGGAAAACGTGTTAGAAAATGAGGTTTGCTTCCCCTATTCCTCAGCTGCTCCTGTAATCACCTCTTCCACCTTCATTTGTAGTATGTCTCCTAGTTACCAGATGACAAACTCTGGCCACACTGGAGCTGGTAGGAGTTTGGCTATTGTATTGAAGAGACTGAGGATATTGTTGTGGTTGCTGGTGCTAGAGGAAGCCCAGGCTCACGTACATGCAAGACTGAGACTATACAGACACCATCCCTGCCTGGAAGGGAGGAGCACACAGCAAGGCAAGAAAACAGAGTTGTCTGCTAGTCTTTGGTTGGGACCAGACATAATCCATCTGGTGATCAAAAGAGTATCTTTGTGCTTGCCTTCACCAGTCCTTCTAATCTGTTCTGGAGGGCAGGTGTAAACAGGACATGTGCTTTTTCAGCTCAGTTGCAGAAAAAGGCATTTTTGAGGTGAACAAATGTAAACATGCCTGATCTTTCTCTGAGGAACTGGTTGGTCTTCTGTCCTATGCAGCAAAAGCAGCAAGGACAGGCAATCAGATGTAGATATTATATCCCATGTAATTAACTCAACTAACAGCAGCAACAAAAGTATAATTATATTCTTATCATCAGATTAAATGTACATTGTTATTTAATCCATTTAACATACGTGTTTAGCAATTAGGACCTCATGCTGCAGAGATTCATGCTGTAACTTAGATTTCTTTCCATGTAATTTAATTGGAAAGCTGACACGGAGGTGCTCTTTTCCCACTGATATACATAAAATGGATGGTGTCCCTGAGTGAATGGGCAGTTCCCAGGGACCCTGTGCAGTCTGGGAGAGCCTTAGAGTGAGATGGAAAAGAGGAATAAGGGATAAGGATCTCCAAACCAATATGCTGGTTACACACGTGGTGGCGAAAGTAAGCAAACGCGTTACTTCCTTGGCAACCTCCTTGTGTTCCAACATTCATAATGGCAGTGTGGGATTTTTAAAAGCCTCAAGGGGCCTGTTGGCATCCTTTGGCATCTGAGTGGTTTTGAAAACATCTGAAAAGCATGCCTTCCAGGAGGTGTGGGGTCAGGACTTAATATTGGAGTTCATAATATGGGTGTGCTGGTGACCAATGGGTTCTCCTGGGACTTCTTTCTGATTGCAGACATGGAAGAATCACTTTTCATGGCGAGCCTCCGTTCACCTGGAGCAAAGGACTTCAGTCATATGCTGCAGATCTTTTGGTCTTTGCCCAGGAAAAAAAGTAAGCCTCCTCCTCGGTGTCATCCTGGAGAGCAAACTCTGTGATTTCACACTCTGCATTCAAGTAGAAGCATGATCGGGTACCGCCATCAGTCAACAATTGAAAAGTGCTGTGCTCACAGGTGCTTAATCTGTTGAGGGAAGAGGTCATAATTTTGGTTTGCATGCAAAAGGGGAACCTTGAATAAAATAAGCCTCCAAGATCTCTCAATTAAAACATTCAGATTCAATTTCAGAGAGCTTCATCCTGATCCGAGCACTAGCAAAGCCTGTAAATGAAATGGCAAGGGTGTAATACAGATGAGCTGTTCTGCAGCACTCAGGTGAGTTTCTGCTTTATGAGAGTTTACCGACTGATTCTGTGTTTTAGTCATACTTTCTGCAAATGACAAGAACTCTACTTCATGGTTGGTTCTTATGCATATGTAGGTGGCTTGCCTTTTTATCAAGATAATTGAAGTATCTCAAACCTGGCCATTATGCTTATATTTTCCAGATGTCTATGTCATCTGAAAGCTGCTGATGGAAAAGGGAAAATGCAAAACCAGACATTCATAGTACAAGCTCACTTCCTAATATTTTCTGTCCATGGGGTTATCTGTAATTTCCATCCATGCTGACATAGTCCTTTTTCTCACAGACCTCAAAACAGAGGAAGAAGTGAGGTAAAATGCAAGTACTTCTTCTTTTCAGGGCTGAAGTGTCTGATGTCTCGGAGATGGAGCTAGACGTAAGCTATCTTCTCAGATCCGAATTGTGCATAAGCTTTGGAGAAGTCAGGAGCTGAATACTGCCCAGTCCCCATGGTAGGTCAGACTGAAAACTTACAGCATGTCTGAATCCTGATCAAAACTTCATGGCTCAGATCCATCTCTAATCTGAACATCTAAATTGATGGTTCCTAAATAACCTCTCTGTGCAGCTGTTTCATTACTGGACTGCTTTGTCCTGCACAAAGTTTTCCAGACATTTTTAGCTGTCTGTGAGCAGTGAGGAATCTTGTTTGCTTCTTCAACAGCAGGTTTCCAGCACAGCTTTAGTTAGTCCAGATTGTGTCCAATTTCAGGGTGGGATTTCTTTCTTTTAGAGGTAGTGAAAGTTCTCTCTTGACTAACTTTGCTGTGTTGTGAATAACATTCACTGAATCTAAAATATTTAGACTGAATCTTCTCAAAGCAGGAAGAGTTGTACAAACTTGCATTCACAATTCCTAAACCCTAATTCCTGTTTATATTCCAGTGACAGACAAGATCTTAAAACTATTTATGAATGTCTCCAATCAGCATTTCAAGGTCCCCTTTATGGAAGATCCATAGCATGAGGAAGGCTTCTGTTGTTAATGAAGCATTTCAATTATTTCAACTCTCACGTTTCTTTTCACTAATGGTAGTCATAATTTGAGCAGAAGTCCATTAGTATTTCATGCTAGTATCCTTCATCATTAATGCTTTTTCAAGAAGAGTAATTTATACTTAGGGGATGGAATAAAATATGGAACAAGACACTAATCTTTTTGTACATGACAATAACATAAAGAAGTCATGTCACACAAGTATTTTTGTAGTGCTTCCTGTAGTATGAACAGAGCATAAACCTTCACAGAAAAAATCTTATCATCTAAGGGACAAACAAGTTGTAGCTTACTGTTGGAACAGAAGAAGGTTTGAACATCTGCATGTGGTAGATGGAGAACAGGTATAGGAAGTAGAGGAAATGATGTTGTCTTGGGGAAGTCTATCATAACTGCAAAATAAATTCTGGTAAGTTGGGTCCTTGTACATGGCTTTAGACCAAAGACCTTCCCTTCTCTTTTACCAGAATAAGAATGTAAAACCAGAAGGGACTGTCTGCACCATGGAGCTGGATCCTGCCAAACTAAGCTCACCATAAAACTGGTTCAGCTCTGAAAAATGCACTGAACATCTGCTCCTGTGCATAGAAGGACACTAAACTCACCTCAGAACGAAGCAACAAATGCCAGGTCAAGACTAACACCCCCTGAACAAAGAGTATAGACCTGACATGCAGTGTCATAGGGTAAAAAAAATCCATTTTTCTCTGGTGACTTTCAAGACATGTTCAGGTCCTGGAGAGAGGAGAAATATGTTCCTTCCACAAACTATTTGTTTCCTTTGAGCAGCTCTGTATTGTCCAGATTCTTGGTAAGAACACAAATTAGTTATTTTACAGGTTAGATGGTATCAGGATTGCTGGTACCCTTGCTGATGGTTATTGGAGACTTGAATCAGTTTCCAGAGATTAGGAGTGTATTGGGTTTATGTGCGAAGGCTTGGGGTAGGGGGTGGTGTGGGCTATAGGAGTGGCTTCTGTGAGAAAACCTCAGAAGTTATTCCCATGTTAGACAAAGCCAGCTCCAGCTGGCTCCAAGATCGACCCACCACTGGCCAAAGCTGAGCCCATCAGAGATGTTGGTAGCACCTCTGTGATAACATATTTAAGAAAGGGTAAGAAACATTGTGCAACAGCAGCTTTAAGAGAGGAATGAGAAAATGTGAGAGAAACAGACCTGCAGACACCAAAGTCGGTGAAGGAGGGGAGGAGATGCTCCAGGCACTGGAGCAGAGATTCCCCTGCAGCCTGTGCAATACCCCATACTGGAGCAGGTGGATGTGCCATGAAGGAAGCTGCAGCCCATGGAGACCCCACATTGGAGCTCCTGGCAGGAACTGAGGCCCATGGAGAGGAGGTTTTCTGGCAGAATCTATGACCTTTCTGAGGAAAGGATGGCTTCTCTACCCACTCTGGTGGGAAGAAACCATGCATCTGTGTTTTGGGGCCCTCTCTTACTGGACCTTCACCTTGACCAGGCGCTTTCAGACTTGCCTACAGAGGTCAGGGGGCTGGTTGGATGTCCTTCCCCTGCCGCCTCCTTCTGCAAGTGGAGAAGCACAACACCACAGGTGTCCCTCCAATAACCCATCCAGCTCGCCTGCAGCTGTCTTCCTCTGTGCTGACCGTTAGCAATCCCTGCTTTTTTCTGAAGCTGTGGTGCAAGCCTGCAGCCCTTCACAAACCTGCAAAAGTGATGGGCCATGCTGGCTGTGTGCAAACACCTTCTTCACCTGTGCCTCTTCTTTGAATCTGCATGCAACAGCTGAAAGCCTCTGTGAAGAAACCAGTGTCTTGACTGCACTTGGCAGCCTGAAGCTGTATTGCTGAGGTGAGGATGCTATCTTGCCTGGAAAATGGAATTTATCCTTTCAAAAGTCATTGTGATGGGAAAGATGGTAACATTAGCTTGGGCAGCAGATGGCTTTTTCAGGAGGACGTTCTGGGAACATGTTCAGGTTTCAGTTTTCATGTGGTATATGTGCATACTGGCAGCTGGTTTAGACTAAACAAAGAGTAATTCTACGTTGTGGTTTCCTTCTGTCAACAGACTGTGTGATTGGATGAAGGGCCCAATGACATATATTGGCTATTATTTTCTTTTCCTCTGGGATCCCTAGTAAGCATCCTTCTTGACTGCAAGTCAAGTCAAAGGTGCCACTCCTCCCTTTTCCCCCCCTTTTCTATTTTTTTCAAACTCCTGTTGCAATACCTGGTCACTCACTCTCCTCCTGACAATGCTGGAGGCTTCCAGCTCTCTGGTTTTGGCTCCCCTCTTCTCTGGCCTCTGTCACAAGCCTGCCTGCTGGTGTTATTTACCCCTAATCTTCTCTTCCACTTGTGGAAGTTCACTGCAGATTTGCTTTCCTCTCTCTCCTGATATGCTTTTACGTATTGACAAAGTTCTCCACATTGTGAATTGCTATTAATGTATCTTTTACAGGCCAGATTTTTAAACACAGCCTCATGGAGATGAGAGCTGAAGACCTTACTCAGGAGCATCTCTTGATGCTGTCCCTTCTTTGTCTTCTGGCTTTCTTGGGAACATCCTGTATTGTAAGAAAGGTGATTCTGGAGACAGTAAGACTGAACAATATATCATTGTTCCTGACAGATCATGGGACACAGCTGATATAAAATCACTGAACGGTAGCTGAAAGCACCTAATTGCTAAAATGGCCTGAGCACTGCATGTTGGGGGGTTGTTTCACATGGTTAATGAAGAGCTCAACAGTATTTTAGTGATAATTTGATACTTAACTTTTAGCCTGTTATTTAAGTGCTAATTAAATGTTTTAACATGCTGTACATGTTTTATGTATTAATAAGCAATAAGTGTACAAGTTACACTTTTTATGTGATTTAGAATTAATTGCAGGGTGGCGAGATTTTCTCCTTTATATACCTATTAAACCCATATAACTGCTGTTTTTACAGTTGATTGGTGTTCAGTTAACATACAGTAATTGCTCTTTAAAGGCTTTAGTAAGTGCATATTTGAGACAATTTACAGTGTTAGCAATTTCCTGGTACTATTCCTCAGAGGTACAGGGAAGCTAATCACGTTCAATGCTGGAATTCGCTGGGAGTCTGCCATACATTCCCCACGGCGCACCATGCGAGCTACATTCAGCCATGAGGGATTCCACTTTCAGGGCTGATAAACACACATGAAGAAACACTTTATTGGCTATAAAATGATCCTGCTGCACAACATGATGAAGCAAGGCGAGCAGCTGGGAGGTAGGGACACATTGTTAGAAAACAAATCAGGATGGGCATCACTTGTGTTTTCTGGTTTATCCTGCAAAGCCACAGAGGAAAGCAAACGGCTGTCCTCTTTCCTCTGCGTAGATCACACAGTCCCTCTGTGTCTGCCTTCAGTTTAGCTGTAAGCCTGAGTCCCTGCCTCTCCATGTGATCTTGGTGTGACCTCAGGCAAATCACTTAGTGCCTCTGTGCCCCACTTACCCTTCTGTGGACATAACACTCTGACTGTCTTTGCTCAGAGGGAATATCGTTCATTCCAGACTGCAGGCTCCAACACTAAAGAGATCAAATGCATATTTAGGATAGATTTAAAACCAGACAAACAGCAACACCCTCCTGCCCCATTAATTTGGAAATTTTGCAGGCAACAGACAACTGATTGCTGCTTCCTAAATGACGAGGCAGCAAGGTGCACAAAGTGCCTGCCATTTAATTGACACAGCCACCTGAAATCCAATCTAGCCAGCAAAGTGAAGGAAGAATATTGTTTGAAATCTGTATGCCAGTGAGAAACAGTGCATAGAAAAGAAAGCAATTTTTTGTTCCACATCATTCTTTTTGCATAATGTTGTATCCTTTTGACAAGGCAGCATAATAAAGCTTAACTCCCTCTTTGCTCTCCACCCTCCAATTGCTGACTTAAAAGAAAACAGCAAAGCCCTATCTTTAGTGTCAAATGAACAATGGGCACTCTTCCAGCAAGAAGAAATGAGCTGCTTTGAAAGAGTTGCGGAGAAAAGTGCAAAATGTTCTAACTTCTCATGAAATAAATATTTGAATGATAGTCACTTGGCTCATCCTTTAAGATGTCAGTGCAAGCTTTGCACTCCAGATTTATATAAAATATTGGTTCGGGTAGATAGAGGAGCCAAAACCCCCATATTGCAGATAAGAAAAGACGGAGATACAATAGCATGAAAGTTTTTCACATTCAATACATTTCAGAAACAGTAACTAATTAATATTTCCACTACAAGATGGTATATTTCATCCTATCTTACTGATGAAACTTGGCCAAAACTTTCCAGGCAGCTTGGAGGATATTGAGACATTGATTTTAACAAGACTTAGGAAACTCAGTCCCTTAGACAGCACTGTATTTCAGCAGAGGCTTGAGGCTATGCTGCTCCAGCTTGAACGGAGCTGTAGGAAGTCACTCAGCACAAAGCAGCAGGGAAAGTGCTTTCTCCCACAGGGTGCTGAAGACTTAATGAAGAGCACGTGCTGACACCAGACAAGAACCTGTTTGATCAAGTTTAGCGCTTCATCCAAAGTCTTGCTGAAGCCAGGAGGCAGTCAGATCAAGTGTGAGGAGCTGCCCCCACAGAAACAGGGAGAGCCTTGGTGCTCCACTATTTTCCTTATTCTGTCTTTCTTCTCTGTTTTTTTTTTTTTTTTTATTTAAACTGTTCAGCATGGAAAAAATACTTTGTTTACAGTGTTTAGGCTCCTGTTATTGTTGTTAAAAGCTAATAGAAGCTCTTAGAAAAGTTTGGAAAAGCTAATTTAAAAGCCGTTCTGTCAGGCTAAAGGGTTGTGTAATTCCCTGTAGATTTAACATTTTTGAAGGAATGTCTTCATTTAAGTCACTTTAGAGAGTTCAGGAGGGAATCTACCAGTTTCCTTCCCCTTCCAGAAACGGTCACTGGTGAAATGGAGCTTTTGATGCTTTCTCCACAAAGTGATAAAAATAAAAAATTCCTTGTGTGTTTGTGCTAGCTCTTGTGCCCACAGGAAAATGCATATAAAAATGATAAATTACCTGCATGTGCATATTGTCAAACCGTAAAGTTCCCCTCAGCAGCTGCCATGGTTCTGGCAGTCCTGCATTGTCTCGGTTACTTACATGTCTCTCAGTTATCTTCCTCCTTCAGTGCAGTTACATATTGCCCACTGACGATGATATATTGAGACTCGCCGCACGCAACTGAAAGAAGGAAAATAGTCTTAAAGGTCAGGCTTGGGGGTAAGGTTCAGATGAACTGCGTTCAGTCTTCTACACCACACTTTAGGTTGGTGGGGACAATGCTATCCTACATAGCAGGAATATGGTGAAAGTAAATTCCTTAGGGAGTTCAAAGCAGGCAAAGTGTGACTCTTGACAAGCAGGAGATCATCAAACCTTGTTCACAATGTGGACTAGTGTGCTGGGTGGTTTCTTGCTTACTTCGCACTACCTACCTTCCGACAGAACAGTGACTGTGGTATGATGTATTAAAGAGCAAAGAGCAACAAAATATGTGCTCTAAGCAACTTGCTTCTACAAAACTTGCAAGTATGTGATATTCTGGCATTTTCACAAAATTTACAATTTAAGCTTGTTTGTTCGAGCAGAGTTTTTCACTGGAGATGTAGCTAAATGTAACCATTTATCCTGCTTGCTTTTAGTGCTTCTAAAATTCTTTCTTGAAAGTAATTACCATTACCTAGAAGCTCGTATGGTGGTGAGAGTGATCATGTTAATTTAGCAGAGAGATCAATGTAAACACTTATAAAAATGCTCATTGCCCTTTGCAAGAACTGGAAGTGGAAAAAAGATTTTGCATGAAGGGCTGGTGAAACAACTTGTTCTGGAAATCCTCTAGGTTTCTGTCTCCATCTGAACTATGATTCAGTGTTGATGTGGCAGTGTGATTTGCCCTAAGCACTGTTTCCAAAGCAGAGATAGTTGGAAACTTTCCAAAAGCAAGGTTTTCTGCTGGGAGGTGCTGATTCAACAGATGCAAAACCTGCCATGCAAGAGCATAGCTCTGGCTGGAATCTCCTTGTGAATCAAAACAATTGGTTTTGATTGTTCGAAGTCCTGAAAGGGATGGCCTTTGTTTAGAGAAAGTACACTGTTAAAAGTTCAATTTAAAGTGGAAGATTTTAATTTTGATTGAAACACTTTGTTTCTTTTCTCCTCTCTGGGAAGGACTCTGTCACCTTTTCCCTAGCTCCAGCTGTTTGTCAGCACGTGTGAGGAGCCAAAGCTCCATCTCAAGGTGGTGGAGGATTAAGAACGGTCCCAAGGATTCACTCTGTGGGTGTGTGACACGTCACTCCTGCCTGCACCCCAGCCATGTGAGCTGGCAGGGTCCTTGGCTGCGGGGAGCTGGCTGCTCAGACCTGCTGCAGAGCTGGCGTTGCTATTTCCCAGGGATTTGGCACTCGCTCGTGGTTTGGCTGGGGACCCCAGTTTCTCCTTCACACTGCCTGCTGTGGGCATGGCCCCAGAGGCCTCCAGTACACTCCGTGGGGAGCACTGTGGAGAGGCACCACAGGCTGGCAGGGTCTGATTATGTTTTTCCTTGTGCCTTCAATAACTGCAACCCAAAATTCTGTGCCTTCTCCTCAATGGTGCCACAGCCTGTGGCATGAGGTATCCCTGCTGGAGAGCACACAGTCTAATCTAAGCAGGTCCTCTCACAGTCCCTGCTCGGTGGCAATACTCTCGCCTATCCCTGACCAAACAACCCTGTTTGGTTTTTCACTGAGTCCCACAAATCTGCCTGTCTCGGCGCAGGGGACACTTGATACCCTTTTACAACTGGAGACTTAATTAAAGTGAAACAAATACTCTGCAGTAGGAATCCATGTTCTCCAATTTCTATTAAAGGTAGTGCAGAGGGTAGCAGCGTCTAATAGGAGCAGAGTGAACAGGAGGGATTAAAGCTGTATTATCTCATCTCTGTGGACCTGGAGCAGAGGTGCAGGGAGAAAGGTGTTTTAAAGGTTCGTGGCATCTCAGCCACAGTAGCAGAGGAGGTAGGGAATCAGTGCCTTCACACTGACTACTTCCCTGAAGCTTGGTAAAGCAGCAAGCGAGAGGACAACCTTTTGTTACCGTCTCTGGATCCAGGCTGGACACCAAAGGATGAGGTCAGGATTACAGAAACAGCACAGGCTGAGGAAAGGCAGAGTATGTCAGGCAACGTTTCCCTGGTATTTTTCCATGACCTCACCAGGCTCAGCTTCTCACCTTCTGAAGCCCAGGAGGGATACCAGGGAGTCACACAAACACTGGATCCTGAAGAGGTGTGTGCACTTCACACCATCCTGCTGC
>NW_009649181.1:237820-248177 GCF_000708025.1 Charadrius vociferus
TGAAAAATAGCAATGTGTCAGGGAGCCGGAGCATGCCTTAAGACACATTACTGTCCCACAGTAGTTGTCTCCTTTCCCTATTGTCTCCTATCAGCAGTGCCTTCCGAAAACTGGAGAATTTTCCTTTCTCTGTGCCTTGCCAGAGATATAAGCACAGGCAATAAACAGTTTTCAACTGTCAGTGGACTTGTTCTTCTTCATTATTCTTTCTTGTTACTCAGAGGTTTCCTTAGTCCAGGAATAGTCAGAGATCACACAATGCCCAGAACTGTAATGCTGCCTTACAATGACACCTATCTTGCTCAACTGCACAGCTGTGGCCTGTTCCTCTCAGTGAAGGAGACAACAAAAAAACACAGAAATTTTGTCAGCATCTCCTTCCTCACTCACACTGGTCAGCTCTTGCCGCCTCTAGCACTTCATGCTGGTGCAGAAAAAGAAGATTATGAGTTCTGTCAAATTAACTCCAGGAAGCTTGAATAAATACAATAAAACCCTGAGTACCATTAAAAGGGTTTTGCAAAATGACAAAAAATAATGCAATGAAAGGACACCTCCTGAATGACATTTCCCAACCTATGGCAGTGACAGTGGAGTTGCTGACCTCTGATGTGGGCAGCTGTAGTACTAAGTTTTTGTTCCAGATCATGTTCTGTGGTGCCTGAGGCAAGGACAAGTTCCGTGTTCTGTGTTCTGTGGTGCCCGACTTGCCAGGACAAGTGCTGCATGACGGAGATGTGGCATGTAGGTGGTGCAGGATGCAACATTAAGAGGATGCGCTGGGCAGGGGAAAAATGAGAAAGGTGAGGGCCCAGCAAGTACAGGCTTGGTAGGGGCCATGAACATGGAAAGATGGGGACACCGGAGCATGGAAGTAGAAGGTGGGGGAAGACCTAGTGTTTGAACAGCTGACATACAGTCCATAAGCAGCCTGGATAAAGTTATTCCCACCCACTGGCAAATAAAATGATTAAAAAAAGAGACTTTGCTAGCTTCACACATGCACACACATGCATCTTGCAGTGTTACTGCAAGAGGAATTTCCTGATTAACTGAAATATGTGACTAATGCATTTGTGAAGTTGCTCTCCATTGACTCTGATGAATTTACTTCCCTTTGTGCCCCCAAGAATTTGGCCAGAGGCATACGCTACCCTTTGCTGCCCTGTTGGGTATGCAGGGGTGCAGATTTGTGTGGTCAAGTACTTTGAAATTCCATCCTTTGGTTCCATTGACAAAATGAGTCACCCTTGAGCTTTTTCAGTGATTTGGAAGGTGCTTAGATGTCACTCTATAAAGAGTTAGCTAGATCTAGCTCTTTAATGTTTCTAATGGTGATTACAGTGAAGTGAGTTGTGGCTTATACATCTGTGAAGGTCTGCCAGTCATTGCTCCCAGTATCTGGAGTGCAAAAACCTGAAGATCTTTCAGGAGCTTGCTGCATACATCATTTCAAAAGCATAGAGTGCAGCTGGAGTTTCTGCTAAGCTAAGGGGCCTCACATAATAGTGCTGAGTATCTTTATGTGAAGTGGAACGAGTAGTATGGACTCAACTGTGTCTGAGCGTTGCCTTCTGAGGTTGAGTGCTACTTGACACAAAGGATTCAACACATGGTAGGACAATGGTAGCACTTACATTGTGTTCTGCTTCTAGCTGGTGTGAAAATAAGAAATGCGCACTTCTTGACAAAGAGATATACCTGACCAAGGCTCAGCCTTGCCCTGTTGAAGCACGGTTCTGTTCTCAGAAGTGCCTGGAGAAGTGCGCTGTGGAGTTGCGTGCTCAGTTTGCTAGTGACCTCCGCATCCACAGCACCTCAATGCACAGTGACATGCCCCTTATTTCTCACCTGCCAGGCTTGCATGCTCTACCTCAAGTGGTGAGACCACGTGGGATGAGTTCATCCTCCATTGTAAGCAACAGAAGTAAAGGGTCTGAAAGGAAAACTCTGCTTTCCATTCCACTCACACTAATCTTTATAGGGTGGTGAATGGAGCTCGGGAAACAATTTAATGATGATCCACAGTCACAGACCAAACCCATATTCTGCTGTCGCCATGGTGCCTAGGGAAGAAAAAAGCTATGAAGTACTTCTATAATTACTTGGGTCACCAAAGTAGCTGTATATACACAGAGGAACCTGGTTCTGCGGCAGCTGCCTGACAGATGGAGAATAAATATAACCATTAAAATGGATGAAATAACAATAATGATCATGATAACAATGATGACGGTGACAACAACAACAATAATAATAATAATAATAATAATAATAATGAGGAGGAGGAGGAGGAGGAGGTGAGGGGGAAAACCATTCATAAATATGGTTTGGGATTCTCCCCAGAATTGTGGATTCAGGCCATGCTCTGTGCTCTGACTTTGCCTATTCAGTCTGCATAACACCTCAAAAATCAGCCTTTTCTACCCACCCATGCAAATAAAACTCTTGCATTTCAATTACTACCAAAACATTTCTCTGACCTTAACAAACACTACTTTGCCTCTATCATATCTGTCCAGACCGTTGCTGCAGTGACTGTTTAGTTATTTGACTGTCTTTGCACCTTTCCATTAGCTGCTTTTTCTCCCCAGCATCAGACACAAGACTGCTGCTTTCCATGGTTCTCAGGTTCGGCTGAACATTCAGCCCACTCTCCTGCTTGGGATGCTTTTAAACAGGCACCTTGGTGCCTTCTCCCATACCTTTCCCACTTGCTGCACTGTCGGCAAAGCTGCCCTGTCTTCTTTTCCAAATACTTCATAGAAACATCAAATCATAGAATGGTTTGGGTTAGAAGGAACCTTAAAGATCATCTCATTCCAACCCCCCTGCCATGCCCAGGCACACCTTCCACTAGACCAGGTTGCTCAAAGCCTCATCCAATCTGGCCTTGAACACTTCCAGGCATGCGGGATACACAGCTTCCCTGGGCACTCTTTACTGGGCACAGTAAAGAATTTCTTCCTAATATCTAGTCTAAATCTACCCTCTTTCAGTTGAAAATCACTACCCCTTGTCCTATCACTACACTCCCTGATAAGGAGTTCCTCCCCATCTTTCCTGTAGGCCTCATTCCCAGACCCTTCTCTTCTCCAGGCTGAACAACCCCAACTCTCTCAGCCTGTCTTCATAGGACAGGTGCTCCAGCCCTCTAATCATCTCTGTGGCCCTCCTCTGGACTGGCTCCCACAGGTCCATGTCCTTCTTATGTTGGGGACCCCAGAGCTGAACACAGTACTCCAGGTGGGGGCTCACAAGAGTGGCATAGAGGGGCAGAATCCCCTCCTTGGACCTGCTGCCCATGCTTCTTTGATGCAACCCAGGATGCAGTTGGCTTTCTGGGCTGCAAGCGCACATTGCCAGCTCATGTTGAGCTTCTCATCCACAAACACCCCAAGTCCTTCTAGGCAGGGCTGCTCTCAATCCATTCTCCACCCAGCCTGTATTTGTTCTTGGGATTGCACCAATCCACGTGCAGGATCTTGCACATGGCCTTGTTGAACCTCATGAGCTTTGCACAGGCCCACCTCTCCAGCCTGTCCAGGACTCTCTGGATGGCATCCCTTCCCTCCAGCATGTCAACTGCTCCACACAGCTTCATATTGTCAGCAAACTTGCACTTAATCCCACTGTCCATGTCTCCAACAAAGATGTTAAACAGTGCCAGTCCCAACACCAACCTCTGAGAAATGCCACTCATCACTGTTCTCTACTTAGACCTCGAGTCGTTGACCACAAGTCTTTGAGTGCGACCATCCAGCCAATTCCTTATCCACTGAGTGGTCCATCAGTCAAATCCATGTCTCCAATTTAAAGGCAAGGATGTTGTGTGGGACAGTGTCAAATTCTTTGCGCAAATCCAGGTAGATTACTTCTGTTGCTCTTCCCTTATCCACCAACACTGTAATGACATCACAGAAGGCTACTAAATTTGTCAGACAAAATTTGCCCTTAGTAAAGCCCTGTTGGCTGTCACCAATCCCCTCCTTATTTTCCAGGTGCCTTAGCAGGGCTTCCAGGAGGATGTATTCCATGATCTTGCTGGGTACAGAGGTGAGACTGACCTGTCTGTAGTTCCCTGTGTCTTCCTTTATTTTCCCTTTTTAAAAATGGAGGTTAAGTTTCCCTTTTTCCCGTCACTGGGAACTTCACCAGACTGCCACAACTTCTCAAATACGGTGGATAGTGGTTTGGCAGTTCTTCATTCTCCCAGTCCCTGCATTTGCCTTCTGCTTCTGTGACTTGGGCGGTGTGCCTAGAGCACTTACCTGTAAGACTGAGGCAAAAAAGTCACTGAGTACCTCATCCTTCTCCATATCCAGACTAACCAGGTCTCCCGTTTTCTTACAGAGAGGGCCCACATTTCCCCTAGTCTTCCTTTTATCATTGAGGTACCTGTAGAAGCTTTTCTTGTTCCCCCTGACATCCCTGGCCAGATTTAACTCTGTCTGGGCTTTAGCTTTCCTAACTGATCCCTGGCTGCTCAGACAATTTCTCTATATACCGCCCAGGCTACCTGTCCTTGCTTCCACCTTCTGTAGGCTTCCTTTTTGTGTTTGAGTTTGTCCAAAAGCTCCTTCTTCATCCATGCAGCCCCTCTGGTGTTTTTGCCTGACTTCCTTTTTGTTGGGATGCATTGCTCCGGAGCTTGGAGGAGGTGACCCTTGAAGGGCCAGCTTTCTTGGGCCCCTCTTCCCTCCAGGGCTTTATCCTTCCTTAAAACCTTTTTTTTGCCATCGAGTCCTCTAAAACCCCCTTCAGACTACTTGGGTTTCTGTTGTGCTGAGATCACTGGCTGACCTATGCTGACCAGTGGATTTTTTGTTTCTGTACTCTCCCCCACTTGTATGTGCTTTTCTCGTCTTGAATACCGCAGTGATACTGATGCTTTCTGCAAGCTTGGCACTGAATCCAGGATGCTTGGATCCAGGATCCTGAACCAGGTTCCAGGTGCCAAACAGTACACTTTCTAGAGTTTAAGGATTTTACCAAAGTTGTCAGGAATGTTGTCTCTGCTTTCTAGAAATGAAAGTTGTGTTACAGACAAAGGGAGTGATAAGTCCAAGGGCAAATTTTGTGCCTGAGGATTTTTGTTTCTGTGGTCTCAAGCGTATATTACTGTACTCCCCCACCACTCACAACCTGGTTAGAAAAGGGGGTGCGATTGTAAAGATTTGGGAAAAAAAAAAGAGGTATAAATTTTTGTGTTTCCTTTAATTTAAATTTTGTAAAATATATCTCTGCTTTAAAAACGTCTTTGATAAGCTTCTGTGGCTATCTCCATGGTTCGAGGTGTTAGGTCCCAGATCTTCATCTTGGTGGGCAGGCAGGGTGCTGTGTGACCTTTGAAAGTTTCACTCTCATTTTCTCAGAATGAAAAAGTATGCCTAAGGTCACATTGTGTATGTCCAAAAAAAAAAAAAAAAAAAATACCAAACCTTCCACTTCCCAGCCCACTGAGTTAGAAACTGTTGTTCTCTGGATTGCATTTGTTTTAACCCAGCTGCTATTTGATCCCATCAGCCAACTGACAGCTTTGTGTTAGGACATATGGGATGGCTCTCAGGAGATTACTAGGCAGGCTGGGAAGGATCTTTTGGTTTGCATTTGCTGTATTATATTACTCTTGGAAATAAGAAAAGCCTGAGATTTGTCCTGATTTCACAGAGGTGTTGAATGGTTGCAGGTGTCTTTGATTTATGGGAATTAGGTGTTTTCAGAAAAATCAGGTCAGCCTTGGGTTTGTGTGAAGTAGACTTAATTTTATTTTATTTTTTGATTGAAAGGAAAAAACTTCCTTCCTTATCAAAATTAATCTGTATGCAGGGCTTGTGATCATCATCATCTTGCTACCTGGTTAACTTGCTGGCTGCAGAAGTTTTTGCTGCAGGTTTTAAGTTGGTAAGCACACAAAGGCTGATTCCTCACTGAAAGTTTTGTAGTGCTTCCTGAGCTGGTTTTGCAGTTCTGGAACTGAGCAAGAGAGCAAACACCAAGTTGTCCTCTTGGGAACTGTCTAGCACAGCAGTATGTGGCTCCAAAGTAATTTCTCTGGAATTAGAGGGGATTTTATCTACACCAGTAGGTAAGCAATGTGAGAATTTGGCTCTGTGTCTTACAAAGTCTGATGGCAATTGAACACAACGCGGGGACTCCTGAGGCGCTGTCAATCAACTCTTCCATTTACAAAGTGCTTTCAGCTCCCTTAATTGTTTTAGCTTGGGTATGACACTGATGGGGTTATTCTGATGCCAGAGTGAGGTTGATTGGCACTGGTTTGAACATCTCTGAACTGCACTCAACTGCGTGATTCGGCAAACCCAACATCTCTCACACAATTGGTTACAGTGCAATAGGCCAGCTAACAGCAGGAGGAATGACAAGTTTGGACCCAGTTACACAAATGGGCCCCATCTTTCCAGTGTTTAAAGTTTCAGAGCATTAGACTTCCACCAAGATACACCAGTTCACCCCAGCTGGCCATTGAAATACAACAAGGCATCCATCGCTTGAGGTGCTGAGTATTGTTTCACATTGTATTGAATGAAGAGCTGCATCATCCTTTTGCGATTTTGTCTCAATACTTGGATTCATGGAGTAGGAACAAGTTCAGACGATGAGTACCGGTCATCATACCTGACATTTCAGTTACTAGAGGCTGGGAGTAGAGCGTGGCACTGGTTACTCAAAGCATGATAACAGACAGGTGAAACATCTACCTGACCTTGTCCTTCCTTCCTCAACAGGGAGGCAGAACACAGAACTTTTTTTTTTTTTTTAAATCAGAAATCTTTTCCACTCTCTTCATGAATCAGCATTGTTACACGAAGGTTTGCAAATGGGTCTACAGCTTTAGATTGCCATTATGCACAGCCTTGTTGCCAAACCCCACAAGTCTCCTCTATTCCACCTCTGAAGAGTGAGAGTAGCTGTTCCTCGAGGCTTAAATAACTTCTGTGCCTTCATGTTTGCCGATGTCAATGGTAGCATCCCAGAGAATGAGCTGTCTTTTCTGGAGGAATGTGATGTTTAGGTAGGATTTGGTTTTAAAACTGAGCAGACAGGGCAGCATCAAAACTAAGGACAATGATGAAAGCTATAATAGGCTTCAAAAAATGGTATCTCAGAATTTGGAAGGAAGTAGTAGAAGACATAGAAGTTTTCTTCCCTGAGAATGGGAGTGGGACCAAAGTAATGGAAAAGAGAAATTATGATGGGGTTTTACTTGAAGTGAATAGTTCCTTGTAATACAAGAGAGAAACTAAGAAGAAGGGAAATGAAGGTTTCTAATGATCATGTTGGTAAGGAAAAGTGTCCACTTGTCTGAATTCAAGATCCAAAGATTCTTTACCTACTCTGCCTGTGGAGCAATCTCAGTTGAATGTTTGCGTTTGGACATTTATATACCATCTTCCATTGGCATACATGGCTACCTTTTGCAGGCATGTATAGGTGAGAACTGGATCTCCTGGTACTGTTAAAAAATACAGCAGCATGTGATAACCACAGGGTCCTGGCAAGATGTTCCCTCTCCAAATCACATTCCTGGAGGTGCAGTCAATGCTGTTACACACCCTATAGCAGCCTTTCGTGTGTGTGGAGAAACTAGTTGGTGTTAAGTACCTGAACTCTTGGTGATCCACTTTGGGGTAAGCAAACAATGTTGTCTGGAGATGACTGCTCTTATCCTTCTTTCAATCCAAAACAATTGGGGTAATAAGTGAGGTTTCCTGGACGGATGAGCATGACTCACCCAGCTTGATGTACAGAAGGGAGAGGAAATGAAGTAAGGGGCCAAAAATAGTCCTAGAGACATTCGCTTAGAAGGAAGGACAAAACAGAGCACAGACTAGAAAATAAAAGACCTACAGTGATGTGACATTAAGACCATCTGGACAATGTTTGGCAGCAGCTGAAAAGCAAACAAAGCCCTGAGAAGGGTTTCTAAAAGTGAGGGGAATATAAATGACATACTGCCCAGCAAGCGCTTAGAAAGCATTGAGCTCTTCTGATCTATCTGCACTGGTGAATCCAATTTTGAAAAGGGGCAGCCCAAAGGCAAGAAAAAAACTGTCTCAGGGAGTATGACAGTTTGAAGGCAGATTCATTCTAGTTTTGGCTTGCTTATACTTAGAGAAGCTCTCCGAGAGATCTGGCCGAGACAAGAGTGTCTGAAAGGCAGGTAGCATAGTAACACTAACCAGCTATGCAAATAACTCCCAACAATAAAAGAAGAGCTCACTGGCTGACATGCAGAAAAGTGTAAATGGGCCTACATGTTTGCATAACATCTGCCAAAATGATTGAGGTTGCTAGGTGCTATTGCCAGAGGAATGAAGTAATAGTGATAGTATCAAATGCGGTGTAAGAAGAACTTCAAAGCTTTGAAATTCTTAAGAAGAAATTACACTTTTGGGGTAGTTCTTGAAAATTGCTATATTTATCAATTTGCTTTAAACATGACAACAATTGACCATGAGAAATGCTGTATTTGGAGGGAAGGAAGGGGTTGTTCAATGCTTTGCTGAACAGAACAATGTGGTTTCCTACAAACTTTTTTCTGAAGAAAATCCCAAATCAGAACGTTTGCTGTGCTTTTTGGGCTAGTGTTTTGGAGTATTTTCCCTGCTTCTCTTTTTTGTAACACCCCCCCATCACCCCAAACATATACTAGCTGCAATTTTTCAGGCTGTGAGACAAAAAGATGAGGAGAAAGAAGAGATGCTAGGAAAAAGGCTGTTTGATTCCTCCTCCCCTTTCCCCTGATAACATTCATTTTGATCCAAGTGCCACAGCAACACTGTTGGGAATTTTTCTCCTATCTCTAGTCCAAAATTAGAGTGAGAGAACTTTGCTGGCAGGCAGCTAAGCTTTGTCTTGGGGAATCATATCTGTACAGACAATCATGAGCTACGCTGCTTTTGGACAGCAGCTAAGGATGTGGGCCCTTATCCACCCAGACTGATGGATGGAACAGAAGTTCTCCTATCCAACAATTGCCACAAATCAGATCAAGCCCTTAAAAACACCGCGACTACTGATGTGGACAGGTGTCTTTCCATTAACAGCAATGGATTCAGGTAGGGTGATGGTTTGCCACCCTTCCATACAATGTATACATTCCTCCCTCCTGTCCATTAAAGAATTGTAAAAGCGAATACCAGCTTTGGGGTAAACCATATGTTTTGTGGGTTTCCGGCTGCTATTTTGTTTTTTCTGTGTGTGTGTGTGTGTTCAACAGAAAATTCCTCCTACCTCTTCCTTCTTCTGACTCTGTTCTCGTCCTCTCAGCATTGGTTCTGGATTGTCTTATCACACAGCCCTGGTGCAAAGTTCTGTCTTATCTAAATTAGTGTGTGTGATCTTGCATTTGAACACCCAGCACAGAGGAAATGACCCATTGCAGGTACACAATCCACAGGGCTTCAAACTGTTGATTTCACACTGATTTCCATGCAGTTGGCAAGCAAACCCACAATTTCTGAGTTGGGCACTCCCAGTTATTAGACTCAGAAGAACTGGAAGTAGGAGTTGAATCATGTGAGGATATTTAAGGAGGGGCATACAGACTTATTAATTAGAAATTAATCTCTACCAATAATAAATGAAATTTAGAGCTCTGCCTCCATGTAGACCTCCAGCTCCAAAGAGTCAAGAGGGGTGTGATCTTTCCAAACAAGGCTGCCCCAGGGTTTTCAAGCTCTTTATGAGTAAATAGCATTAGGGAGCTAACATCAGGATGGTCAGGGCTCAAGCACATGACCAGCCATAGCTTGAGGAGATGCCTTGTATCACCTGAGCTGTGACAGCTCATGGCTGAGCACGCCTGGCTTGTTCCAGCAGAGAGGTCAGGCTCAGACTTCTCACAGCAGACATTTTCCCTCACTTTTGGTTTTGCTGTGAGTTAGACTGACACCAAGCAAATCACCAAGCAGAAGTAATGTCACCACTTCAGGATTCCTGCACCTTATATATCATGAGTATCTCTCATGCTCTGAGGTGAGCATCTTCAGCTGTGTTAGTCTCCAAACAAGGAACACATTCGCAGTGATCAGGCAGCTAGAAAGGTCTGCTCTCAGGCTTTCTGTAATGTGAAATCCACAAACGAGCCTGAGAAAAACAGAGGAAGTGAATCTGAGCATCAGTAACCTGTTCATACAGCACAGAGTAAAATCATGTTTTGATGAAGGTGGTTTATTAAAAAAGTCAATTTATAAACAGGAAACCGCAGAATATAGGCCTGGAAGAGATATCTACTCCATCGCTCTGCCTCAAGGCTGGTTCAGCCTTGCCACAGTTATCCAAGATAACTGTTTGTCTAATCTCGTCTTTAATCTCTCCAGAGGAGGAGGTG
>NW_009649181.1:248231-257195 GCF_000708025.1 Charadrius vociferus
TGGAGCTAAAGACCTTTTCCTGCAACTCACAGCATAATTTTGTGTCACATCTGCAATGGAAATGGAGAGCGTGTTATTCCATTCTTCCTCAGAGCAGCCTGGGACATAGCTGAGGACTGCTCTCATACCATCCTTTGCTCTCCTCTGAGCAGAACAAACAGCAATACTTTCAGTCTGCTTTTGCAGGTCATTTCCAGCCTTTCATTCACACTGTCACTACCCTGCATTTACTGCAATAGATTCATATTTTTCTTCAAATTTGGTGCCCCAAAATGTCCAAATGAGTAAATATATGTAAAGCCTTACAAGTATGAAGATCTGAACAGACTTCAGTTGTCTTAGACGTAACAGCTCTATTTCCATATCCTGGCATATATTGTCCATATCACTCTTGGCTTACATCTAGCTTGTGACCAGCTATAACCCCCAGGCATTTTTATCCTGTATTTGTTGGTTATTCCTTCCTGATTTTCTCTATTCTTTTTTAACACCTTTAAGTTACTTTTTAAGTCCTTTTTCCAGATTAATTTTCTGTTTTGTCAAGATCAGCTTGAATTCTCAGCCTGTTTTTCAAGCACAAAGACCCTCTCATTTACCATCTAAAAACTGATCAACATACTTTCTAGTCCCTCAAATAAATAAAAATATTGAATAGTAAAATGTTGAACACAGTCCTTATCTGAATATTGTTGCAAATTGACTTTTTACTATGCCGAGGAAATCTCTGTTCCACTGAATAACTTCTCCCTAAAAGGAAGCACTCAAAGATGTCTCTGTTTTGCCTCATACAGGAAGATGCCAATTTCCGACATGCATCATAGGAACAGAGATTTGTGTAAGGAACGGAGGCAGAGTTCAGATGCAGACCTGGTTTACAGCTGAGGTTTCACACTGTCTTTGGGTCTCACCAAGCTCGCTAAAGACATTAGGTCACAGACTGCCAGAGTACAGTGACTCACTCGGCATTGAAAAGGGACAAACCTTTAAAAGTGTCACTCCCTCACTTTCTTTTACTACTTGATAGTGATCCAAAACTTCCTATAAGATTCACCAATAATTAGACAGACTGCCCAAGACTACACATTACCATGAGTATTTCATATGCATAATACAGGGCTTTATGTTCCCCACTGCTCCTATGAATTCCTTTGATTCTTGAATCCATTCTTATTGCAACAGCCAGAGGTGGAAGGGCTTGTATAAAAAGAGAAAAGGTGATAATGGATGTGTCTGTACGTTCTACCAGCCAAAGATATAGCCTAAGACACCTATTTATTACTGATTCTTTTAGCTGATGCTTTGTTATATAAGACACCTCCAACTTTTTCAGGACTTGAACTAGTCTGCTCAACTTCTTTAAGCAGTGGTATGTATGTTTTAGCACACCTTTTAAACAGAATGCACCAAGTTGTAGATGCTCCAGTTTACCTTGTCAGTTTGAGACTGTTGTTGATTCAGCTCTGAAGTATATATTTCATTACAGAAAAAGGTGGCTTTTTTTTCCCTGTTGCAATAGTAATTAAACCCTGATTTCCAATGGGATACTGACTCAATTAAGTGTATCTTGCAGGCATCCAGATGTGTTTCAAGAGTTCCATTTTTTATGTATGCTGGAATTTGTCTCTTCTGGGCTTTTAAATCGCCACCCTTGGAAAGTACCTAGGCAAGATTTCTCTCCTTTAAAACAACACAGGCTGGAAAACTGCAATGAAGCTGTAACTGACGTTGCTTGGGAAAAGTGTTTGGTGCCAGCATAGGCAGCTCCTCATAACCTCCTTGCATCACACCAACAGGCAGAAGTGGTTAAAAATATGTGAAGGACGAATAGGATCTATCTAAGCTTTTGTTTGCAGTAATCCGAAGTTTTCTTTAGGCTTTACAAAGGACTGAGACAGTATGGGCTACTTTCAATGGGAAAGCCTTAGATTCGGTAAGCAATAGCAGAAGTGCCCGATGGCAAAATTGGGCACTGTTCACATGTCTGGTTGCTCTCCCGATACCGAGTCAGGTATCAGGAGATACCAGTCAGCAAAAATTGGCACAGTGTGAATGTAGCTTGCCTCCTCCATTAGTTTCCAACACGATGCACTGTTGATGCAAACCAGTCCTTACTGACTGGGGTGGAGGCCAGCTCATCTGAAAATGAACTGGTACCACAGCAGTGGTGTGGACTTAACTTCTCGTGGTACCAGTTCATTTTCTTGCTGGGGAAAGGACATCAAAGAGGAGGGAATTTCTTCAAATCCAGCTATTTTCTGCCCATCATGGACATAATGGTTCTTCCAGGTATTGTAAGCTCATCTCATTCTTCTCAGTGAATGCTACCTTTACTTTTCAGACCATTATTTACTGTGGAATTTGAGGAGTTGTTCAATTGCTCATTCTCTTGCAAAAGTAGTAATACTCTTACAGTATTAATGATCTCACCTTATTTTGGGTAACCACCAAGCCTAAAGAAAATACTGCTCTTAAGTTCAAGAATTCCAAGCACAGGTGGGAGGAAGTCTAGCAGGTCAATTAGACCAGCACTTTTACTCCAGCCATGCTTTAGTACTGTCTTTGCACAATGTCAGTCACAGCCCAGCACTAGAACTACAGGTGTTTTCACTGGTCCTCGTCATCTTTTCAGGATATATGCAATCTTCAAGAAAATTGTCTAAGGCATCTTGGAGACCTTACCTACCTTCTTCTTGCTTGTGTCTTTACAGTCCCTATTATAGCAGAATTTGTGCAGATTACCAGCTTCCTTTCAACTTTTTAATCTCAGAAACTGCTGGGAAGAGGGAAATGCTTTGCCTTCTATTTTGTAAATAAGAAAATCATGTAGCAGACCCAGATGAGACAGACCTGAGCCAAACTTTGGATTTCTAATAGTCTAACATGGTCATCTAACTTTACAGTCAACAGACAGTGCAGGAGTTAGTCAGTGAATACAGCCTTAAGTCAGGAGGGATGCCTTGTGGCATAGCAAAGGAGATGAACTGAGGTGTCTCCCAGAAAAGCAGATTAATCCCCAGGCTATTCTTCCTGTCAGCTTTTTGGAGACAACTTTTGGCCGGTCAGAGAGGAGGAAGGCTTTGCGGGTAATCCAGTAGCTGGTGGTCCCCAGAGCTCATTTTAAGTTATCTCCAACAGCTCTAGCTCTCTTGCGGACTGCCAAACTGTACTCCCATCACCATGTGATGTGCTCTACCTTGCATTAACTTATTTCAGTGGTAGGTGAAGCCAACCCCATACAAATGAAGCCACAAGGAGAAGGCAGGTAGTGGTGGCAGTGTTGCATGCAACCAATGAAGGGTTGCTTTGCTGTCTATTTGAAGGTGGCATCATCTGGCCACGCAAGGAGTTGTGGAGATGAAATGAGGCTGTGAAATCATATGATTAGGCGATTTTCTCCCTGTGATAAAAACTAAATTAAAAATAGACGTTAAACTGTTCAATTAATTAGAGTGCAATAATGTAGTCTATTCTCGTGCTCTAATTTGTGCCATGTTGAAAGTAGGTGCTTCTTCCCCCTCCACCTCCTTATAAATAAATCATACACTTTCTGGACCAACTCATCCAATTATATCTTAATTGTTTCTAGGAGCAAACCTCACTACTACATTAATTGTCATACAAGGATTTGTTCACACAGGGCCAGATTCCCATTGGTGATATTTTTATTATTATTACAGTACAAGCATGGACTTCAACAGCTTATTAACACTAGAGGGTTCAGTAAACTTTTATCAGCAAACAAATACCAAAAAAAGGGTGTTTTCTATGAGGAGGTTGGTGAACTCTTTGGTAATTTCTTTATAACATTTCTGAAGAAGCTGGAAACCTGAATAGGTCTCAGAAGCCTGATTTAGGTATTGGAGATACATATGGTGATGCATCTGACTCCACCAGCCCCACAGCGATGCTTGACATGCACTGTATACATACATAATAGATATATTGCAAGACAAACAGCATATAATGAAAACGAGGGGTTATTTTCTCGTTTAATTACAACTAAATTTCTGAAGTGTAGAGGGCCACAGAAGGTTTACAAATAACATTTATTCAGGTAGGTGCAGATTTAAATCAAGGTTTAAAAACACTGAAAAAGACTTTGATGTTCTGAGCTCCCATTGACATTCAATGGAGCTTATCCTCCTACATCACTTTGGCACTGTTGAATCTGCAGCTCTTCCATGTGTATTTTAGCATATGCCAATAAGCTGTGTGGTTAAAGATAGGGAGATTGCAACAGGTTTTGGAACTTGCAGTGTCTTATCTATACTTGAGTTTGGTAAGCCTGGAACTTTGTGAAAAATACGTCTTTAACACTTATTTTAGTTTTACTGGCCATGTGACAATTTTTAAAACTCTACTTTTTGTTTGACTGTTCCCTTATAAAACAAAAGGTAGTGGGAAAAACTCATTTAGAGACAACCAAATCTTTAGGCTTGAGTGAAAAGATTTCTTTTCAGCTGAGACTTGTGTTTTGAAAGCAAATAAATAAGCTGAAAGAGTTTTGGTAACAGACAGCATTTTGAAATGAGAAATCAAAATGCGATGTTTAGGCAGTAGTGGATCAAAAGTGGGCTTCATTTTGCTTGATCTCCCTTTCCTTCTCCCAAAAATTTTCCTTCCTATTGAGTTACATCTTAAGCTGCTCTGTGCTGAAGGCTCAAAAGCTTTGCCTGACTAGGTTTTGCATGTTCAGTGATGGAGTGGGAGAGATAAGCTCCACCCAGCTAGAGCACATGGGCTAATAATAACTTTGCAACAGTGAGAAAACAGCATTCAATCTGCACCACATCCTTCAAACTAGTCAAAACCATCCCCTCTGCAAAGCAAGGGCAGCAGCAGTGTGAGCTTCCTCAGACTTGCCCAGACGTGTTTCTCAACCCCTCTGAGAAAGAGCCTTCTCTGTGGCTGAGGGAGGCTGTCCACTCTCCTCTTTGATGCCTTTGGATGATGGAAACTATGACAGCAGATTCATGTCATCTACTGTGTGCCAGGAAGGTCTTGAAAATATTCATGGATGGGAATAGTTTAAGCACCACCTGGAGCTGGGGTCACCCAGTGTGCCCTCACTGTCTCCCATAGCATTGTGGCATTCCCAGTTAGCATCAGGGTGAGAGTGGAAAGAACTAGCTCTTTAAAGATTTATTCTGCTAGGGGTCTTATCCATAAAGAAACTTACTGAAAGATGTTGGAAAATGTTGGTTGTCATCCTGCTCTTTCAACCAGCCTGGTCCATTCTCTTCATTTTGTAAAAGGAGAGGCTTGTGGCTGCCAGCTCTGTTCTAGGACACCTGGGTCTGGGCTCCAAACCCAATTCTTTGTGTGGCTCTGTGAAGTGCTCTCAGCCTGAAATCCAGCCCTGTAAAGCACTCATCCACACTTCTGCTTCCAGCTCCTTCAGGGAAGGAGGGCACTTTGTACATGGCCTAGCGCGATGAGGCCATGCTCTCATTTTAAAGACTGTCTGGGCTACTTCAGTCTATTGATTAATCAATAGTGATGCGGTTGGAAACAAGTTGAAGTGGGAAAGCAGCCTTCAGAGTGTGGCAGCTCTTGGGCTGGCATAGCTATGCATGTGATGCAGCTCCCTTGAGGTCAAAGAGTGAACTTTTATCTGAAGTTAAGCCTGAATATACTGTTATTTCGGTAGCCCATTAGCAGATAATCAAATAAATGTGGCAGAAGAGAGGAGGGAGACCTATTGTTGCTGTGATAACTTGAGAGGGAAAGACAGACTGGAGTCCAGCTATACAGCACAAGTATCCAGACTCAAGAAGAACTGGACTAGGGTTAAGCTAAGGGTCAGTCTTTACACACATGCTGCATGGCTGGACGGGTGCTGTGAGCCACCCTGGCTGGACAGAGGTGCAAAGGTTGATGGAGATGCAAAGGGGTCACACACCACCAGAGCCCTGGCCAACTCCAGCTACCCCGTGAGTGCAGACCCCTCCTCCCTGTCTCACCACCAAACAAGGAGGAGGTAGATGTGGAACATGGCATATAGCTGGTCCTGCATCTGCTAAGAGACTTCTCTGTCCCCCAGGAGTCACTAAGGGTGCAGCCATGGTCCACTCCCACCCCTTCGTGCTTCATACTGAAAAGGGGCCAGAAAAGGGAAATCCATGCCAAAGAGAAGAGCAGGCTGTTGTTGCATGCATTGCAGCACTTGCTGGAGTTGAGCTGGGTGTGTGCCATTCAGGACTGCTAGCTCTGCCACCAGAATATCACCTGGGAGAAGACATCAGCGAGGATGACAAGTGCAATATTAACTTCCAGCAGAAAAGACAAAAAAAAAAAAGGATAAGGAAATTTTAAAGGGTAAGGTTACACTGTCTGGATTTATTCTCCTGTGAGGAAAAAAATAAGGAGAAAGACTTTTAGCTCTTTCTAGCTGCACAGACAACCTGGCCTCTCTAAACTGAAAGTGTAGACTGACTCCTTGTGTCTACAGCCAGATGGACTGAACTGATAGCTCTCAGAGAGTCAGATACTTGCCCCAATTCAGTGCTGGCTCCCATGCCAAAAGTGCATGCTTATGGACTTTATCAGGTATGGACAGAGGCACCACTACCAAAGCTCCAGACCTGTGAAAGGATATTTTACAGGACTGTCTGCAATTCAAGAATGCAAATATTTTACCAAGTAGCCACTCACTGGCTTGAGGAAGTGTGGTTGCTTGCATAATCCCTCTGCAAGTGGAGGCGCTTACATTGCATGTGGCTGATGCTTCTCTGGCTCCTGCTGGGATGCTTGTTGAGGGGGACAGTGGCACTGGTGGATGGGGGCAAACACACCACCTCAGCTCAGCGCTCTGTTCCACCTGTGGGTGTTTCACATAATGCTGTTTGGTCCTCTGGTGCAGTAGTTCCCCACCTGAAAAAAGTAATATTGCCACTACCCCATCCCACTGAAAGTGAAAGGAAAATGAAAAGCATGAGGTACTGAGATCCTGCCGTAGAGGCATAGCAGAATTATGCAGAGCTTGGCTCATTACAGTTTCTTCAAGACTTTTTCATGCTGCAGTAGGACCCCTCACAGCATCTCAATTAGTGGTCTGATGGAGACAATCTGGGCCTATTTTTCTGTTAGTCATTGGCTACTTTTTGCTACTTTGGTAGCACAAAGGAGCCTTATTTCAGGCAGAGATCTACTTTTTGAGGTCAATACCGGAGATAAAATCTCTGACATTTGAAGATTTTGTAGCCAAACAGAAGAAGATGCCAGAAAACCAGCCAGGGACCCTCAGACGGAGAAACTAGAGGAACAGTGATGGGGGCTGTCCCATGGTCCAAAACCCTCTGCACTGTTGTCCACAAAGCCCTGAGGACCTGGGTGTCCCCTACTCCACCCTGCTCCAGTATCATTAATAAGCAGAGTGGGGAGACCAGTTAAAGTTGCTTCTGAAGACACCAGCCTACTATTGGGTTAGAGAGCACTGTGCATGAGGTTTTCTTTGAGACTATGTGTGAGGCAGTTTGTAATCTGACCCTAAATTGTTGTTCTTAAGCAAAACAGAAGTCTGTGATTCATATTAGTGATAGACAATACCCCTTGGCATATAGCCAAATTGGTGCAACTGGACACTTTATTTATAGTACGTGTATACATGTATATCCATATTTATAGTTGTATTTACACTTCTGCTAGGTCATCCTTGTCCATGTTCCCTTCGTATTTGCATTTCATTCTGCCTCCTCTTCCTAGTCCACACATGTCCTTACTGTAACAGTGCTCTTCTAATACTTTTGTCTTTAGTTGCAAAACAGGGACTTTTGGCAGTTGGAGGTTTAAACAGAAAATCTCAGGTGCTTCACCATCATTTTCAAAGCTAACTTAACCTCTTGGGAGCCTAACACCTTATTGAAAATGAATAGGACTTAGGATTTTAAATTTGCAATTCTTTTTTGGAAAGGACACATAAACTCCCTATTTTCAAAGTGCCATACATCAGATGAATTCACAGGTCAATCCTGTTTATAATGAGAAACTCATGTGCTACTGCAATGGTAGGCAAGAAGAATTAGTTGGAGGTAAAAGTCTTTTTTACCTAGATCTTGACCTTTCCCCACTTCATTCATCTGCGTTTGTGAAGTACACAAAGTCTTTCAGCTGGGCAACTCTGCAATGCTGTCCCCCTGTCGTGAATATGGATTGAATCTTTACTGATCTTCTGCACTGCTTCAGACTCTTTTGTATTTGAAATGTATAAATTTCACCTTCAAGAATAAAAGCTAATATTGATGCAAGTGTACAAAAAAATTCATTATACGAGGTGCAAAATTAATTACAGATAGTAGGAGGAAACTTTCCACTGTTTTTCACAGCTAACGCTATTATTTGCTCTGGCAAAACCAGGAAAGACCACTGGACAATTAATAGCACACAGAGATAATTATGACATTGCTATTCACAAGCGAAAATCTTATGTATGATTACTCAAGGTACCTGTTCCTCACTTTCACCTTTGTTCAGGTATTTTTTATCTACAGCTTATTTTCTTACCCAAGAACCTATTTATACTTGATAGGATATTTTTACTGTTGCCACTAGAGGTCTATTCACCACTACAAATATAAAAGAAAGAGACAAGCAATGCATTTTCTTCTCTGGATTTCATTTCTTTTAATTACTTTTCAGGGTTATTATTGGAGTAACGTTCTAAAGTAATGTGGCTGTGGATGCCTTATAGTAACAGATGTTATGCCAGAAAGCGTCACTATTTTTTCAGGGTGTATACAACTTGGTCTTACTAATGTCATCCTTTTGTTTTCATAGTGGGCACTTCTGGGTTTTGTTGTGGGTTTTTTGTTTTTTTTTTCCTTTTCCTTTTGGGACAGAGCAGTTATTTGCTGCACCCAGATCTGTGCGACCCAGCTACGACACCTGATGTATAAATACATTCCCCTGTGATAAGCAAAAGGAAAGGGAAGTGTTCCCATCCTCCTCAGCTCTGCTCCTGGGGAC
>NW_009649181.1:257220-257570 GCF_000708025.1 Charadrius vociferus
GGATTTGTTTCAGATTGGGTAAGAGCAGAGTCCCGCCTTTTGTTCCTCAAGCTTTCCTGCTCCCCCTTTCCCTCCTTCCATTTTAATTTGTCAGAGTCCATGTGAACGCTGCCTTCGCCCGGTTTATCTTTTCATGTGGCTCTCAGTGCAGCCTTCTGTTTCAGTGCCACATCCCAGGGTTTCTGTGAGGCTTCTAACACTTTCCCTGCTTTGGCTGACATTAAATGCAGGCTTTCTTGCTGATTATCCAAAACACACCTCTGCTTGGCTCTGGAGGGAAGGAACAATACTACTCTGTAAAGGTGGGGTTTGCAGAAAGGCTGAGCGCCGACTTCATTCTGTTCCCATTG
>NW_009649181.1:257584-303494 GCF_000708025.1 Charadrius vociferus
TGCTGACTTCAGTGAGATGAAATTTAGGCTGACACTCATGGCATTTGAAAACCTCCTCTTTACATCCTTTGGATCCATTTTCTAAAGGACTGAAATTAGAAGGCACTTACTGAACTCCACCAGTTTTTTCTCTGGTTGGTTTAAGTGCTATCCTGCCTGGTCCTTTCCTCTTCAATCTGTGTAGCTTAGCACAGGACAAGATCAGCTTAGTGCAGGACAGGATCATGTCCTACTCCAGGAAGAGAAGTGGTAGGAGGAAGTCTCATATGGGAGAGAGACTTTCCTGAAGCATTTTTCCCTGCTTCTCTCTGGAATTAAGAAACGTCGAATATACAGGGCTGGCTCTTGTATTTGTCTCCAGAGCCATCATCCAGCATGCCTTCTTACACCATGCTGCACCCATGCCTGTGCCTTTACCTTCCCTGGACTCACTCTGGTTTGGCTCTATCCACCACCCCACCATGACCTTGGGTCCACCACCAGGCCTCTTCACACAATCCAGAGGCTGTAGGAACAGAGCCCTGGGAATTAGAGGAAGAAACAGGACAGCCCTGCTCTCTGAGTCCCTCACTGCCAGCGTAAAAATGGGACTGGGAGGAGGAATGCCATCTGGGCCAAGGCAGACCTGGATGTTAAACTTGTGGTTCACACACTGGGAGTCTCTGGCTTGTTCACTTTTAATCCATGTCCCCTTTGCTTCATTGCTGTTTCCATGCAATGTGCCACCAGAGTCATCAGGGCTCTTGGCAGCTGTGAGGCAGCTTTCTTTTCAGGAATTGAGCAATAGCTCAGCTCCAGGCTCAAAACCTTCACATCATCCTGTGCTGCCTGGGTGGCACATCCTGGGTCTCCAACACCAGGGGTTAGTCATGCCACATTTCCCAGTCCTCACCCCTGAAGTCTCTTGAGTTCAGGAAGAAGGTGCTGGTGGTAGTACAGCAGCAGCCTCCCAGCCTCCATGTCTTCCCCAGCATTGGACACTTTTAAGATTCAGCTGGACAGGGTGCTGGGCCATCTTGTCTAGACTGTGCTTTCGCCAGGAAAGGTAGGATCAGATGATCCTTGAGGTCACTTCCAACCTGATATTCTATGATTCTATTATTCTTTATTCTACCCTCTCAGCCTGCATCAGTTCCCCCACCGTGCTCACTCCTTTTTTGTCCTGTGGACCATAAAAGCTTGGGAAAACTCTGGAGAGGGAACTCACTTTTATCCAAGCTGCCTGCCAAGCGTATCAATCTCAGGAAGTTTAACCCTTTGAGTACCCACTCACATATTCCTGTCCCAATCATTGGACTGATTGATCAAAACATCACTTTGAACGGATCAGTCAAACAGATCAGTCCACAACCTGTGGGCATTTTACAAATGAATTTCCAAGTTTCCTCTTCCCCTACCAATGGTGATTGGTAATGAGGCTAAGCACAGATAGGGAGGTCACCTCAGGATGACTGTTTTCATACTTCATCTTGTTGTCAAAATGGCAGTTTGCAGCAGGAGAGGATCAGTGCTCTGCACAAAGACCTTTTGTTTGTCAGGCACTTACATCATGGAGAGACCGTTCTGACACACAAGATGGTGCAGATGAACCATCCCTGGCAACTGGTGATCCTCAAGATAAAGCTCAAGGTTCCTGGGCAAATGCTGGTGAGCACTGGGACTGTCTTACATACCCCTCTCAGTGACAGTACACAGTCCTCTCCTCCCATATTGTGTCTTGCCTTGTCTTCACTTCGCTACACTTCAATTTGCTTCACTTCGCTTCGCTTCACTTCGTTTCACTTCGTTTCACTTCGCTTCACTTCGCTTCAATTCGCTTCACTTTGCTTCATTCACTTCTGTCCTTTGAGGGTATAATGCTCCATCTCACAGCAAGTTGTGGTGAGGAGGGTGCTGTGAAACATGCTTAGACAACATGAGAAACTTCTGCCCTCTAACTTCTTTTGAAACCTGGCTTGGAGCAGATTTGTGGTGGAGCTCCGGATACTGCTGGTGAATGGCTGTTGTGCATCTCCTGCTTTGCTTGATACAAAGAAATGGTGCTTCTCCACTGTCCCACCGTGTTAGAACATCCCACAGAGAGATCCACAGTAGGAAGCTACTACTGCCTGCCAAGTCCAGCCCTCCTGGCTCAGGCAAGGTGTATGCCTCCTTGAACAACAATGTTTACATGACCCTTTTGGAGCGTTTGTATGACCTCAGCCATTTTCCCTTCCTAGCCACAAAGCTCCTCTATTGAAGCTTTGAAGTGACATCTGGTGTGGGGTCCTCGCTCCATGTGCCTGCAAGAGCTGAGGTCATGACTGAGACTGGTGCCTGTCTGTGCCTTCCCTGTTTTCTCATGCCATTTGGTCATGGGACACATGACTCGTTATAGCTCTGTGATGTACAGCCATTCTTATTATTTAGTCTGCTTGCTTCCCTTCTGCAGTGCTCAAAAATTGTTCCTCTCCATGGTTTTTACAGGCATGCTTCAGAGAGTGTGTGCACAGAAGCGATAATCCTGTCCTAAAATGCTGATACACCATCATTCCTTTGGGACCTAAGGGTTGGCTGCCTTTCTCTTTGCATTCAAAGCAGTCCACTGAGACTCAAACTGGCTTTGGTGGTAGGTGAGGTGCTCCTGTTTTGGCAGGAACTTTGAGGTACTTGTTTAGGGTAGAAGAAATTTTTTACAATAGGGTGGTGAAACACTGGAACAGGTTGCCCAGAGAGGTGGTAGATGCCCCATCCCTGGAAATATTCAAGGTCAGGTTGGATGGGGTTCTGAGAAACCTGATCTAGTTGAAGATGTCCCTGCTCATTGCAGGGGCAGTTGGACTAGATGACCTTTAAATGTCCCTTCCAACCCAAACTATTCTATGATTCTATGAAAAAAGGTAGGAACCACCATCTACAGAGATTTTGTCCATTTTACAGGTCATGTTTGGGTTTTTTCATTGTGCATTGCAAGTGTCACTTTTTAGTCTGTTACTGTGTGAAGAGAAATTAGGAACAAAATATTGAAATACAAGTGTAGCAGAAAGAAAGTACATTTAAGGACAATAAAGACACAGGGAGCATGACATTGCATTGGATTTTAATGGATTGCCCTGTGCTGAAGGTCGCTGAAATTATCCATGCAAACCCATGGAGTTTTAGGGAAAGCAACCCTCAAGAAAGACACTGAGGATGGAGCCTGGATATGCACATTTGCGCTAAAAGAGTCCTTCCGATGAGAAACTTTGGTATGTTTGCAGCCAGACCTAACAAACCCTGTTCACCGCTCTGCTCTGCAGGAAAGCTGCTCAGTGTGCAGGCTCTTCTTGTCCAGCTGAGGTGGTGCAGATTGTTTCATCCTTTCTCCTAATTGTGTGGTTGGGGATGTTTGCCCATGGGATAGGTGGAAGAGGAGATGTGGTTAGGCCTGAAGGAGCCTCAAAAGAAGCATGACAGTCGAACTTGCTTCTGCTCTGAAAGAGCTGTTTCAACCTTGCCCTAATTCAGCACAGCTTCCCAGATTTAGAATGGGTCTTCTGGTTTGGGTTTGTTTTTATATTTTTTTTCCCTAGTTGTTTGTTTGAACAGGACAGAGCTATAATGAAAATGACCTGTTATCTTTATGGCAGCATTACCTGAAGGTTCCAAACAATACCTCGGGATAACTGGGATGAGCCCTTTACACCCCTGAGCAAAGAGAAACAGGCTACCCTGAAGAGCTTGTAATCTAAAGCAGGATTTCTCAGTCCTGTTAACCTGGCCTGTACAGTCACTTACTGTTTTTACAGGTTTCATCATAGCAGAGACCTCCATGGGCAGAAAGGTTCCCACTGGGCTCTCTGTTCCCAGTGTGATACAGCATACAGCTGGAGAAGTGTAAACCTGTACAGGCAGTACAGCTAAAGGTTAGGGGATACAGCTGTAATTTCGAGAAGACAAATAAAATCAAAAGAATACAAAAATTATTCTCCTCCCCTTAAATCTTCACTCCACTCAAACACATCTCTGGGTTTTGCACAGTCAAGCATGGCAAAGAACATGTCTCCACGGAGGCTCAAGACTGTAAGTACTGGTTGTGCCCCTCAGCGGAAAGAAGCCCCATGTCAGCTTTTTTTTTTTCCTGTTTGACACTACCCTGAAGCTTGTTGGCTTTGCTCTTTACCGAACCAAAGAGTCACATATGTGTATTAGGGTAGGCCTTGTGCTGTTGACTGTGACCTACGTGCAAGAAGAGGTCTGCACACCCACACAGGCCACGAACACCAAAAACATGGCCTTGAGCCATGCCATCAATCAGTGACATAAAGGCTTTCTGAGTTGTGGAGGGAAAAACAGGCAATTTTCCTGATCTGGCATGATAAGCTTCTTTGCATTCATGTTCCAAAAAAGCTCAATGGGAATAAAACAGTGAAAGGGTCACATCTTTACTACATGTGAATCATAGGAGAGGGAGGACCCACCACAACAGGGAGCAGCTGGGAAGCAGCGCAGTGAAAGAAAGCAGGGCACTTGTCCTTATGTACTTTGTTTTGCATCCAGAGGTTTAGAAGAAATCCTGCTGGCCTTGATGCTGGAGCTGTTTACTGTTTTTAGGCTTGACAGCATATTATTAACTGCAATGGCAGAGAACACCATCTGTCTTTTCCTGAGCTATTTGATCAGTCTGTGAGTTGAAGGTTTTGTTGTTTTTTTAGAGGAAAAGGTTGTAATTGTATTGATTTGGTGAAAGATCTTGAATTATCATATCTAAAGTAGAAATTTAAACTCTCCAACTTTTTTTCTCTCCTTTATGACCTCTCAGTATCTTGGGCCCATTTTCTCTTGACAGTTTACTACTTTTAGTAATCATTTGTAGGCAATGCAGGAAATACAAGAAGAAGACAAATGGGATGACAGAGTAGGACCTGGAATGTTTTGGGACAGGTCATCAGTTAACATGCCTAGCTTAATAAGTAGCACTGGCTGATTCTTTTAATTATCATCTCAATTTTGATTTTTAATTCTTTGCCTTCTGCAATTAACAGGACTAGAATTTTGCTTTTCTTCTCTCTCTTTTTTTTTTTTTTTTTTTTTTTTCCCAAATAGACTGTTGTCTATGGGTAGTTAAATTTGGAGGCCCTAGCACCTACCAAGAGTCATCTGACAAACAGTGTTAGGAAGATAGACTTGCTATACTTAGGAAGAACTTAGGATAAGTATCACAGAAAATAGAAGCATTACGAATAGGTGTATTCGGTTTATGTGCCAAGGTTTTGGGAACAGCGGGGCTGCAGCAATGGCTTCTGTGAGAAGACATCAGAAGCTGCCCCCATGTCAGAGGGAGCCAGTGCCAGCCAGCTCCAAGACAGACCCACTGCCGGCCAATATCAGTGCCAGTGGTAGTCCCTCTGTGATAACATATTTAAGAAAGGGTAAAAACTGCTGCCCAAGAGCCACAGTGAGAGAAAGGACTGAGATTATGTGAGAGAAAGAACCCTGCAGACACCAAAGTCATGAAGAAGGAGGGGGAGGAAGTACTCCAGGCACCAGAGCAGAGATTCCCCTGCAGCCCCTGGAGATCATTGTGACTACGGTTGTCCTCCTGCATGGAGGTCTATGGTGGAGCAGATATCCACCCCTGTAGCCTATGCAGGACCCCATGCCGAAGCAGGTGGTTGTGCTCTGAAGACAGCTGCCCCTCATGGAGAGCCTGTGCTGGAACACTGTCCTGGCAGGACCTGTGGCCCATGGAGAGAAGCCCACACTGGAGTAGGTCTTCTGGCAGGACTTGTGATCCCATGAGGGACCCATTCTGGAGCAGTTTGTTCCTGAAAGGACCCACACTGCCATGGTAAGGACCCACACTGGAGCCATTTGTGAAGGACTGCAGCCCATGGGAAGGACTCATTGGAGAAGTTCATGAAGGACTGTCTCCATGCTCCATGCTGGAGTAGGGGAAGAGTATGAGGAGGAGGGAGTGGCAGAGACAAAGTTTTATGGACTCACCACCACCCCCATTCCTCATCCCCCTGAGCCACTCACAGGGAGGAGGTAGACAAGTCAGGAATGAAGCTGAGCCTGGGAAGAAGAGAGGATTTAGGGAAGGTGGTTTTAGGTTTGTTCTTTTTTCTCATTATCCTACTCTGTTCAATTGGCAATAAATTAAATTTATTTCTCCAAGCTGAGTCTGTTTTGCCCATCATGGTAATTGGTAAGTGATCTTCCTGTCCTTACCTCGACCCATGAGCCTTTCATTATATTTTTCTTCCCATGACAACTTGAGGAGGTGGAGTGATAGAGCATCTTGGTGGGCATCTGGCAGCCAGACAAGGTTTGCCCACCACAGTAGACTCAAATCTTTTGGCAGGTTCTTCATTCAAGGTCAATGCAATTCTCACTAGCACTGAGGGTCTCTTAAGCCTTACACCAGGATGAGATGAGGAGAGGGGACTGGTTTACAAGTGAGAATCAGGCTCAATCTGAACCTGACTTGCTTCCTTCCTGAACAAAACTTCCTGCAACTTATCCTCAGGGAAGATACACCCCTTGTGCATGTTTGCTCCCTACTGTCTTTGTCAACATAGGGAAACACTGCGGGCAGTTGTGCATGTGTCATGCTGTCTCCATACTATCCCAATCACCAGTGTATGGTGGTGTTGCTTTCGCAAAAGCAAGGGGAATCCTCCATGAGTAAAAAGGTGTGGCTTTTTTTTCCTTATAAAGTGCAGACCAAAGTAGCATAAAATTGATTTTTACATTCCCTCCCTGCCTTCTTTTTGGTACTGCTATTGTGAAGGATTACTCCCCAAGCCCATGCATCAGAGTTTTTTTCAACTGCTGCTCAGGCAGCAAGGATGGACAGTGTCCACTCCCAGCCTCAAAATGGGAGCGGGGCTTCCCGGGATGGGTGGCGGGGGGCTGGGGACAGTTCCTGTCCCCTACAGGTTGCAGGGGGACCCCGTTGCTGGCACCCTTACCCCATCCCTGGTGGCTCCTCCCAGGGTCTACGCCATGTGGACCCAGACCCAGTTTATTATTAATTAATAACAAATTAATTATTTTATACTGGAAAAATACTTCACAGTTTCCATAGGGAACTGGGAATGCTGTTTGTTATATTCTTAATGCAGTAAACATGCAGATGCAAAAAGCCAGCTGATATTGTAATTATAGCAGTCCTGGATATATGTGGTGGAGATGGGTACTTTTTCCCGTGCAAAGTTTGAAGAAAAGTTAAACATTGTTCTGCAATAGTTGAGGAAAACAAAAATAAGCCCTCCACACTTTGCATTGGTATGAATGAGAATTGAATACTGTCTGACTTTACATAGAAAATGAGATGGTTTACTTTAAAATTGACATTTTGATAATCAAAACCAGATTTGTGCCAGCAAAATTGACCGCTTTTTAAAATGGTGTTATTTTGCTTAAATTGCTTTCCATAAAACAAACAAACAAAGAAAACAACCCCCCTAACTTTTTATCTGTATTTTTCTCTTGCCGTAAAGGCTGTTCATTGCTGTAAAGGCTGTTCACCAGAAAAGGTAAAGAATGTATCAGTGCCACTTCTGGGTGGGATTGTCGTCCATAATGAATTAGTAACAGCAAAGTAAAGCACTCATGTTGTCTGCTGCAAAAAGAGGGGAGGCTGGTCTAGTGGTTTAGGGAACTCAAGTTCTGATTTGTAAAAGGACAGTGAAGCAGATACAACCCATATCACTATCACATCCTCTAAGGAAACATGCCCATGAGGTGTTCAGACACCACTGCACGGCAAGCTGTAAGACTTGAGTGCGAGCTCTCAACCCAGCTGGAGCTGTGGAGGAAGGGGGGCTGTGGCTGCAGACTTCCTTGGGAGGTACCACAAAGCTTCACCTAGGGCCTCAAAGATTTTACAAGTGGAGCTGCAGCAGCTCATAACCTCCTGGGATTTATCAGAGAGGTGATGCTACCAGGGTGTCACACACTTGGCTGCTCCATATGATTCCTTTCACTGGGAGGGAAAGACACTCAAGCATTCGTTGCTATTTTTGGCCTGGGCAATCAGTTCCTGAAATGGCTTTTCAGAGCAAAAAAGAGAGATGCGGTCTCCGTGCTCCAGAACTGACTAGATAAAGTGTGATATGCTGGAATGAGCGAGGAATGTGAGAGGGAAAGCAGAACAACAACGTCAAGGACTTTCTGCACTTAGGAACTGAAGTGCTACCACTGCTCTTCAGTAAGGTCTGCCTTTTCATAAGGTATCAGCAGCATTGGTATAAGCACCACTGCCGTTGCCTGCCTGCCTCCTTGCAGAGCTTGTGGAAATGAGGCAAGAGTCTTCCAAGCATCAAGGAGTTACTGAGGAAGTCAGAGACACTATCTCCATCTGATAGGCACTGTGTATCTAACTGGGGAAACTTAGTGTGGCTTTTTTTGCAGTAGAGACCTGCAATGAGACAACACCTTTTCTAGACAGAGCTCACATATTTCAAACATTATTTTCAAGAGAACAATGGTAAAAATATTTGTGCTGGTGAGTGATAGAAGCCACAGGCATTAATGCAGCTGCCGTCACTGCCATGCTGCTAGTGAGTCACTGTTAAATACCAGCATAATGATGTGGTGAGAAGCTTGAACATGTTCAGCTTGATGAGTCCTTTCAGTGCTTTGGAGACTGATCCGTTTTATGACACCAGCTCCTAGCCCAAGGGATTTGCTGCCACTGCATCCTCGTTTATGTGAGTGCAAAATAGCTCTCCAGCTCTTTATGCCCAGGACACACCCTTGGATGGAAGGACAAATTGCCCACAACACCACTCCTAAGCACTGGGTTTGTAGAAAAAGTATATTTATTTGGAGGAGACCACTGCACATTTAAGTCCTACTCTTATTTTGTCATCAACCCAGAGCAGGATGATGGCCACATCCTTGGCTCTGCTGGCACAGCACAAAGCTAGCTCTTGCTCTGGCGGTGGTAAACCCAGGATGAATTCAGAGATGAGGATCCATCTCAAGAAAAACAAAGAAAGCAGCTCCATGAGTGCAAAACCAGTAGTGTGCTCCACAGTGTGCAGTATATCCAGCACTATCCAACAGAAGGGGTTAGCGGGAGACGGAAGGGGAAATTTGACATTGACCTCCAAAGTAAGACTAGTGACTAGACCTATCTAGAGTAGCCCAGATGTTGCACTTCTTGTCGTCACCCTTACTAAAAGGCTAGCAAGTCTTTCATGACAGACAGCAGGATATCATCAAGTCTGCTTTCTGGGACCAAGACAGACTCATCTGTATTGAGATTATTCCCAGTGGAGATTTGCTTAACCTACACTTAAAGATATCCCCCGATAGAGGTCCCACCACCTCTTCTGCTGCCTTGCTGCCGCAGGAATGTTTTCCTTCAGGTCTAGTCCAAGCTTCATTGCCACAGTTTGAGCTCATCACCCCTTCAGCTGTGGAGATTTATTCTCTTTCTCTCCTTCTCCTTCCTAAGTATTTGAAATTTTCTGTCATGTTCATCTTGCATCTCTTCTAGTCCCAACACAGACAATCTTTCTTCTTATCTTCCACTTTCTAGACTTCTCATTATTTCCACTGTTGTGCTGTGGGACTTGGAATGGTTTCCAAAACAGGATACAGTACTGCTGCCATCCAGTGGAGAAGGGAATTGCATATGAAAACCCTGTTTGAACATTACAGACTTGCTTTCTTTTTCTTGTTTTTCCCACACCAGCACACCACTGTCATCTCCTGTCAGTTTCTACTTCATGAGGACCCTGATCAGCTGTGGCTTCCTGGTTCCTGGACCTGTCAGGTGGTGGAAAGCGATCTCCACAGTTTGCATGCAAGTCTGTCTGAACTTCAGTGCTCTTCAAAGGGCCGGTTTTGAAGTGCAGCAGGGGTGAGTTCAAGCAGGGTGCCGAGTTGCCTTTGCAGCTGCCTACCTAGTTTTAGGCTGAACACAGCTCCACTGGATAAGCAATTGCATTGCTGTTTCTGTATGTCATGCAAAGCAGGCAAATGATTGCAACTTTGACTTTTTTTTTTTCAAACCAGGTTAAAAATTACATACATCCTGCTCAGCCTAGCCAGCAAGGAAGCTGGCATGTGTGATAGTCTGCCATTTGTGACAGAACTCAGAGGGTTGTGATCAGTGGCACAGAGTCTAGTTGGTGGCCTGTAACCAGTGGTGTCCCCCAGGGGTCGATACTTGGTCCAATTTTGTCCAATATATTAATTAATGACCTGGATGAGGGGACAGAGTGTATCCTCAGCAAGTTTGCTGATGATACCAAACTGGGAGGGGTGGCTGACTCTCCAGAGGGCCGCGCTGCCATCCAGCGTGACCTGGACAGGCTGGAGAGCTGGGCAGAGAAGAACCTAATGAGGTTAAACAAAAGCAAGTGCAAGGTCCTGCACCTGGGGAGGAAGAATGCTAAGCACCAGTATAGGTTAGGGGTGGACCTGCTGGGAAGTAGTTCTGAGGAGAAGGATCTGGGGGTCCTGGTAGATAGTAAATTATCCATGAGCCAGCAATGTGCCCTTGTCACCAAAAAGGCCAATGGAATTCTGGGCTGCATAGGGAAGAGTGTGTCCAGTAGGTTGAGGGAGGCCATTCTCCCCCTCTACTCGGCACTGGTGAGGCCACAACTGGAATACTGTGTCCAGTTTTGGGCTCCCCAGTTCAAGAGGGACAAGGAACTGCTGAAGCAAGTCCAGTGAAGGGCAACTAAGATGATTGAGGGACTGGAACATCTCCCTTACGAAGAAAGGCTGAGAGAGCTGGGACTCTTTAGCCTGGAGAAGGCTGAGGGGAGACCTTATTACTACTTACAAATATCTAAAGGGTGGGTTGAAGGAGGATGGAGCCACACTCTTTTCAGTGGTTCCCAGTGACAGGACGAGGGGCAATGGGTGCAAGTTGGAACGTAGGAAGTTCCATTCAAATACACAGAAAAACTTCTTTACGGTTCGGGTGACAGAGCACTGGAACAGGCTGCCCTCTCTGGGTTGTGGAGTCTCCTTCTCTGGAGATTTTCAAAACCCGCCTGGATGCAGTCCTGAGTAATGTGCTCTAGGCAATCCTGCTTTAGCAGGGGAGTTGGACTAGATGATCTCTAGAGGTCCCTTCCAACTCTGAAAATTCTGTGATTCTGTGTGATTAACAGCAAACAGAGCTGGCACAGGGTGAATCCCTTGATCTCTGGTATTACTTCCACCCAGCACACAAACCACACCGATTTATCTAGCAGCTGTGACCTGAGGCCAGCTTGCAGTCTCCAAGGAGCACACAGGTGGCTTGGGAAATACAATGACCCCAACATACTTGATATATTTGCCTTCTGTGTTTTGGGGGTTTTATGGTGCTTGCTGAAATTTCTCATGAATTTGTATAACTCCTGGATCTAGTGACTTTCAAGCGAGTCCTCGGGAACTGCAATTAAATAAAAAGAAGTAAGCAAAAATTGACCTCCTCCTATCTGTTATGTGCATTGAAAGATCTTTTAAAAACATTGGAACACGTATGTTTCAGTACACTAACACTGTACACCTTTTGTACAAAAGCCTTTAGCTTTCCCACCACCTCACAAGAAATTCCACATCCTGAGCAGAAAAAAGCCTCATAAAGCTCCTCACCAACTTGCAAAACCCACTGCCCATATCCCTCATGGAAGAGAGTGCTTCCCCTTCGTGGTTCACTCAACAAAACTTGAATATCTACAGCAGAAACCGATGCTAAAGAGAGAAGGTGAAATTGAGAAATGGGGGTTGCTGGTGCATGCTTGCTAAGTGACTTGATTTTGTTGGGTTTTTCTTAGCCACAGATATAAAAATAAGCATCACAAAGAGAACAGGACAGAAGGGAGAGAAAAGAGAAGAAAGCTGGTTCTTTACTGCTCCTGGGGTACAAAAGGGTCCATTTGGGTTCTGCATCAGCACAGTGCTGATGTCATCTACACGCTGCTGCTCCTATGTTTTTGTTGCACTTACAGTTTACAGTTTGCCAACATTTTTGGTTTAAGTGGCAGGAAAGGTATGTTCCTTTTACATACAGTCAGACACTGTGGAAAATGTGATAGCTCACAGAACAGACCTCTGCCCATGGAAAAAAAATGACAGCGTAAACCCCATATTTTATTCTTTATTTGACGAACTTACCCTTTAAGCTCTTGCTGCCCACTTTGATGCTGGGCTGAGACTCCTTTCTCAAACCCACTTCAAAGCTCCCACTTTGACAGCTTGTGCTAATGTGACCCATCTTTCTCTAACACAGCTGAATTATCCTAATGCAGCATATAAGCAGCAGACATGATGCAAGTATCCCCTGCTTGCATTTGGTCAGAAGATTTAGGCACAAAGATAAAACCAAACAAAATCCAATTAAAGTACTTCTGTAACAGTAACATCTTGAAACCACTAGAAAGCTCAGGGCTCCAAAGTGCTAGGACTTGTAAGATACACAATAAAATAAAAGTCCCTGGTCTACAGCGGCAAGAGAAAGGACAGCAGACAGTAGCACACTGATCCAGTCCTAGGGCTGGGTAATTAAGAGACCCTGTAGTTAAGTAACTTGTGTAGTTTTACACTGAAAATAAAAAAGAAGCAGAGGCAGGAGCTTATCTGGGGCACTGCTTTAAGTGCAAGATATCATTTCAGCAGATTGTTATTAGACTGTTCCACCCACACAGCACCTAAATGGGACACATCTTAATGATACTGTTCTTTCATCTGTGCTTTCATACAAGATTAGTTTTTTTTTTCTCCTGCACAGAACGAGGTATCTCATAACTTTTGTGATATGAAAGTTTAACTGTTTTGTCAGTCATACTGGTCACTGCCTATTTTGTGTCATGTAACTACCAGGTCACCCTGACATCAGAGCCATTTGCTGCTGGGTACTCATTGCAAGACTGCTGCCACAGCTCAGCCTCTTTGGTAAATATCTAGTATAGGATCCCAAACTAAATTATTTTCCACTGCGCTTTGCACTAAGCCAAGAATACTAGCCGCTTTATAATAAAGAAGTCAAACAGTTTCTTTGCAGTACTACACTTTTAATAATTTCTTTGTGAATGCTTTAACAATTTCTCATCTGACAATCTTTGGCCACAAGAGACTAACCACTTTAATCATTGTTTAGGAAGAAAGTCCCTGGCAGATCTGCTGGACGGAGCAGGATACAACCGACACAGGCGAAGTAGCAGATTTGTACTTTGTCACCATGTCCAGGTCCTGTCTGAACATTTTCACCTCTAGATTATTACTATTTAAATGCAAGCTGGAGACGAGGTCTGAGCAACCACAAACCAAACCACATCACCTGCTTCGCAGACCATAGAGTTTAAAAATAGACAGTATGGGTTAACACAGTTTAAGAGGGAACAAAGCAGGTAAAGTGAATTGCCAAATGTCATCCACCAGAGAAAAAGCCTCTTAAATACAAATAAAGAAGGTAACCCAGAACAATAAATTAAATTTTACCAGCCTTCTGCTCGCTTGACCATATAGCTTTTTCAAAGCCAAAGCCTCTGTTTTTCATCTTGCTTTGACCAGTGTCAACCAGTGAGACATGTATTCAAAGAAGACACACTTGGACATGCTTAAAAGTTAACAAAATGTCCAACAGCTGTAAACAATAAACCAAAATCCATGAGGAACTTTGCAAGGGCAGGTCTGATTTTGACTTTTGTTATAGAGATGCAAATCAGAGCTGTTCTACTACAAACAGAAAGAAATCACTTTGATGCATTAAAATACAAAAACATTGATAAAGTTCGGATGATTTCTACAGCAAGGCACCAAAGATGGACGACAAAAGGGTGTAACCTCTCATAATCCTACCAGGATCCACTGGGGCACCCTCCTGCCATGGCCATCAGTTGGAGCTCATCATTTTGTTGCATGGGACATGTTGGCTTACACCCTCCTATCTGGAGAAACTTGGCAGGCCACGAACGGCTGCCAGATCTGGTCATGCAGAGAACACGTGCTGGCTCAGACTGCCACAGCTGCTTCTAGTGTGGAGCTGCCTGATGAAGGCCACCGTCCCAGCTGTCCCACTTGCCAGGGCAAGGAGCCCTTTGCTTGCTAAGAGGGCTGGTACGTGTCACCCAGACTCCATAGGCACAGGAATTAGGGGCCTGCAAGCGAGGTGAGGCGGGGAGAGCTCTGCCAATACACTTCCCGATCAGCCCCACCTGGCACTGTGCAAGAATTCAGCGCTTGCCCCACCCTGACCTCTTCTCCCCGCGTGGTCTGCATGGCGTGGTGCCAGAGCTCAGATGCAGTACTGCTATATTCCTTGGAGCACGCCAAGATTTTTTTTTTTTTTTTAAAGGAAAAAGAAAAAACAGCTCTCTTTTCCGAGAATAGGACGGTGCCCAACAGATGCAATGAAAAGAAATTAAATGGTGCTAATTTGTTGATCACTTACACTGCCATGAACATGTCTAATACCAAATTTATAACCTGACTGCATCCCAGCTGAAAAATCACTGTGCTTGGAAGGGGAAAACCCCATAAGAGTGCTTCTGTGTTGCTTAACAGATTTTTCAATGGTTATGATCCACATCCATGCCTATTTGTACAAGACACCTCTTTTCCTTTTCTATTTCAGTTTAATGGGTGCCTGGTGCAGGAAGAGGAAAAGGAAATGAGGCAAACCTAGAGGAGGAGAGAGGAATAAAGGTGGGTGGAAGTGGGGCAAAGGGAAATGGAGACATCATTTGAACAATGCTCATATTTGACAGTTGCAGTGTTTAACATGTGACAGAGGCGCATTCAGAGGAGCAAGGGTGGACCTGGGGGCCTCAGAAGGAAGATGATGTGGTTGCAGGAAGCAGAGAGGAAGAGGCCAGTGCTCTGACTCTTCTATTTGCTTGCCAAGCTGGAGGAAGTAAGATTTTGTTATGTTAAGGACAGCAGTAATGAGTCCCCTTAGCAGCAGGGAAAAAGCAGCACAGAGGACTTGTTCCCCTGGTGTACCTCTGGGTATCAGACTGGCTACTCTGGATGCCAGGATGACTCCCACATGCTTCGTCTTTGAGGGCTGCAAAATAAACAGGCAAAAAGAGAAAGCCCCAAACCTGGCAATGCTGCATCAATGAGGGGACATCATCACTTTAAAATTTCCCCTTTATTTTAAAAAGTTGAATATGAGCTCTTAATACCACAATGAATAAAAACCAAATGAGGAAGTGCCTAAATAAAGCCAAGGGAATCAGTTATGGGAACTGCCTCAAAGATGGGGGGAAGCTTTTTACTGAACTTCCCACTGGGAGAAGTGGTATGAGCATTACTCTTTCTTATCTGCATCAGCAATTCCAGCGATCAAGTGGGAGGATCAAGAGGAACTGACAATTTCTGCCAGTAAGGATTTGGCTTGCTTGTGAATGGGACAGGAGGACATTGAAATTAATGACATTCAGGACCAATCAATGTTAAATACATGCATATGTAGGAAGGTGTTCCTCACAGCCTGTAGTAGGAAGCAGCGCTGAATTTCACTGCCTGGGAGCAGACTGTTGGTCAGAGTCGTGAGCCTACTTTATTTTTCCCCGGCTTCACCCCAGGGAAAGAAATGGTCAGCTCTTGCCCCTGTTCTGGCTCTTGCTCATTTGCTCCTTCTCTTCCAAGCTGGCTCTGCTGAGCTGCCTGCAGCACTGGCAATCACAAAATCACATTTCTCTCCCATCTTCATCCTATTGCCTACAGGAGTGCCAGTTTCTGGCTGACAGGCTGCTGTGCCTGGATGCTTGTGAAACAGAGAGGCTATGCCAAGGAATAGGCAGACTGTCTGAAAACTGAGCACATGGATCAGTGTTTGGCCCTAAATAAGGACATAAAATATATTATGATGTGTGAGGGTTAGAGCTGATCCAAGTTTTCACATTCTGAAATCCTGAAGGGAATTACTAATCTGATTTCAAGGAAAAAAAGAAAAAAAGAAAAAAAGAAAAAAAAACACCACACAACAAAACAAAAGTGGGGGAAACTTCTCCAAAAATGTGAACAATTTCTTGCCCCTTTATATGCACCATGATTAGCATGATGTACAGACAAGAAGACCAGGGTACTCTGCATACCTCACGATGGATCTGGATTAGGTGTAGGTGAGGATTCTGGTGTTGGACTGTGACCAAAGCAAGACCAGGGGTCATGTTCACAGTCATCAGCAATGAGTTTTACAAACTGCTCTCAGAAGCAGCTGTTGGCAGGAATTTCTAAGGGCTGTTTGATCTCGTAAGATTTTTCTCTACCTGGTATGCTGGCAATTCTGCAAGATAACACTTTGCTAACCTCTTGGAAGACTTTCAGGAATTTCCACAGGAAAAAAAGAAAAACAAACAGGAGGCCCTTCCCTGGAGTTGCACTGCAGGAAAAATGACAGAGGAGAGTTAAGAGGATTCACATCTGGAATTCAGAGATGTGTTCTGAGAGCGGCAGCTGATGTGGCCTCATCTGCACGGCTTTGAGCAAGACACATCCTCCTGGGGCAAGCCATGTTAGCATGACCTGTAAAGGTCTGTGTGCAGAAGCTGTCTATAATAAGGCATATACATATAATAAGGCTCCAATGCAGATTCCTGTCCTTCCCAGTTAGAGTTTGCTACCTTGTGTTGAGCTGCAGGAAAGAAGCCAAATCATTGAGCTTCTAAGCACCCCAGCTGAACTGGAGGGAGAGCTATTGAGGAGTTCACCGACAGCTGCCAAGGTTGCAATCCCAACAAAAGGTAGATCTACAAGGGTATGAAACTGAAAAGATTAAGACAGTGAAGAGATCATTAAGATAGCCTCACTTAAAAAAGCTTCCTAGAACTCCATGAAGGGTCCATTGCCTGAAATTGCTATACTCAGCTGCTTCCTTTTTACAGCCACTGAAATGAAGAAATCCATGGCAAAAATAGCATGGCCAAATGTCATGAGGAGGTGCAGGGTGAGGGGCTAGGATGAATTCTTTTGGAGCACAGTGCATTCTGTGAATGAGTCTCCTACCAAAAATAAGTACAGGACATCCAGTACATGACAACATCACCATGTTGAGACCTAGGGGCATAAGTATATCCCAGGACATTTGTTGCAGCTACTGGTGTCTATAAAGGTGGGAATGTCTTAGAGAAGGCCTCTGCTATACCTCGCTGGTGGGACAGTCCAACCGATTGTTAGTGGCAAAGGCAAATCAAGGTATGATTTACATGGGAGGTGAGACAAAACAAGTGCAGTGTCTTTTCTGACATTGCTTTCCATGATGAAGATTTTATCAGAAGGTTTTGAGCAACCAAGCTGCAATGACTATAAGAGTTTTAAGTTATCACTCCTGAGCTGGAAGCTGCCATCTCCCATCGCGCAGCAGTCTCTGGTGTTGTGAGAGCTCATGCTCTGTGGTAGAGTTAGCTAAGAGTAAAATTCCTGCAAAATCTATACCAGTAAGACACATCCAGGCATTTCCACACTGACTGTGGCTCTATCAGACACAGCAGGGAATCAATCTTACTTTAACTTAAGAATTAAATGGGTAGTATTTTGTGGAAAATAGTAAACAAGTAGGAAAAGCAAAGGGGATAGGCAACAAATGGCAACTTGTCACCCATTGGGAACGGGTAGCTTTGGGCTATTACACCACTGAGTAAATGGAAATTTATCTTAATTACCTGTCTTATGACCTCTGGCAGGTGAAGGAGGCATTGTTGTGTTGATTAATGTCTCCTTCCTGTCTCAGAGAATTTCTCCACAACTGAAAGCACTAAAACTTGATTTCTCTACAGGAGGTTACTGCCCACATTGTGGGAGAAGGAGACCACAGCATATGTCTGCACTGCCGCAGTTCTGTACTCGGTCAGGGTTTTAGCTTTGCCTGCCAGTAAACATGCTGGGTTGTGAACAGCGGCAGCTGAGACAAAGACACATGTCCCCTCCTGCTGCCCCTTCAACGGAAGCAGAAAACCTTTAATAGCAAGAGATTGAAAGTAAGCAACACCCCCCCCCCAACAAGGGGGCACTAGTCAGAGTCTCAACAGTTTCTAAAAAGGAGACCAGTGTCAGGCAAGAACAACACAGAGGACTAGAGAAGAAATTGCAGGTCTTGGGTTTGATTATCCATTTACTGCGCATTAAGCGAGGTGGATTGATGCCCTGGAGAGCCTGCTGACTTCACTCACAGTAGTCTTGTAAAAAGCAGCTGAATCTTCACTACTGGCTACTGTTCAAGAATTGTTTTGCTCTAAATATACAGTCTCTGATGCCCATGAAAAGTTCTGCTGAACATGTTACTTCAACAAATACTGTGAAATATGATTCCATTACCACTGACATGTGGTTAGAAAGTAATACTACGCAATCTATTCTGGGGTCCTTCAGCTTAATCTGCAGCCACATTTTGCTAGACAGATGCAACTTCCAGATTTGCACCTGCAGAAGTGAAACCAGAGTTTGGTCCAAGTCAGTCACTGAAAAAGCTGTGCTGCTTAGTTTGACCTGCACTTTCTGTATGGTGAAACCAATAATTCAGTGCATTTATGTATACTGCAGAATATGAAAGCCAATCCAAATGGAGAAGGACAGGTTCAGATCTCAGAACATGCTATTTGATCAATGCTGTTTTATTAAAAATATTTTATTTTTATAATGGAAAAGAATACATAGAGGACAGAGAAGTCAGCAGGTTTGGGATCAGAATTGCCACCAAAACAGCCTGCTCTTTGGAAAACCAGCACCACTGGGTAGAAGCAAATACTTTTTTCTTTGCAGGTTGGGAATTCTGCCTTCTCCAAACTGCACAGCATACTCAGAGATCTAGACTAGACTACATCTAAGACGTCATTAGTTTTTTGCTATCTGTTCACCTCGGCACATGTTAGAAGAGCACTTGCTGTCTCTTGCCCTGAACAACCTCACTGTTGATTTGTTTGCTTATTCCCAAGGGGAGAACGAAAGAGCAACTCCTGATTGATTCAATGCTACCCCATTAGAAGGGCTCCCTGCCCTATAGGACAAGACAGAAGCTGAGCTGTACCTAACCCTTATCAGCCTGACAAGAGTCACTGGTCTTTGAGCAATGATCTATGGGCTTTCTAAGCTTTCGAGTCTTGCAACTCTGGGACACTGGAATCAGTTTTCATCAAGTTTTAATACAGTAGATCAGACAATCAAAAGAACTCCACATTAAACTGTTGCACCTTTGCTCTGAACTTCATTTCTTTGTTGCTTCATTTGGATCCAAACTACTTTCAACCAGTAAGTCTGGCAAGTGAAATGACTGAAAAAAACATGCAGAGCTCAGTTAAACTTAGAGGAAGTAAAACGTTACTGAGGAAGAGGAAACCACAAAGGAAAACTGCACGTACAGTGCAAATGAAGGATGCTGCCAAGAATTTTAGGTGGTAGGACCCCTTGTTTTCTGCTGGGAGAGTTCATTGGCTGTATTGAGAGCACAGTGCCCTCTGAAGGCACCACCCCAAATTATCCTTCAAGAGCAGTGTCCCCCAGCTTGTATACTGTACCAGCTCTGTCATCCAGGACAGAGGTTATCTGCAGGGTTGTGCTGTGTTGTCCTATTCCTGCCTGCAAGCTCATCTTTGTGCAGTCTGCGGGCTTTGCTTGTGCTTCTCTAATGATTAGCTCCAGCAGAGTGAGGGGTTGCTGAGGTTAGACTTAATATTGCACTGTACTCTGCAGTGCAAGTTCACTCCAGAACAGTGCCCACCTCTTGCAACTTTCAACACACACATCTGTTTCTATGACCAGGCAAATGAAACAGCAAAATTATATGCATGGTGTCCTCAGGCCATGCTTGACCAGATCTCCACTAGAAGTGTGAAATGCTGCTGTTGACCAAAGTATGCAGTGGCATGAATTGAGGCCTCTGCTGGCAGTTCGTTTTCTTCTATTGCCTTTTTCCTTGTGTTGTAGTTTAAGTCAGGAGAGACAAAACATACAGCTTAAAACCTACACAATAATAGGATTCAAGTGAAGGAGTTTGAATATGTATCACTTGAGCGAAACAGTAGTCAAAGGTGCAGAGAACACTACAGTTACATGCAGAAAAGAAGTTACCTCCATTTTCCCATTCCCTGTGGACAGGAGCAGGTCTCTCAGTGGTTGGGAAGAGCAGGGTGCCAAGCATGGTGGCTCGGCCATGTGAGCTTGGTCACAGGCATCCCTGGAGGTCCTCCACGGCCAGGTGTCCCCAAGGCAGAGTCATGCTGTCCCCCACTTTGGGCAGAGGTGGACTAGGTTGATAAGGAGGAGAGCATCTCCCAAGCCATTGGATCTTTACCAGCCTGTGGACTACTCTGAGCTTTTGCTCATTGATTGTCATAGCACGATGCTGAGAAAATATCCTCATGTAAGTTTAGTTATGTTACTTCTATCGGTTGAACCTTTTTTTCATTGTACCTGCCCAATTGTCCTTTATCTAACAAAAATTACATCCCTAACAAAAACATAGCAACATACTGAAAGTCAAAATGTGGGCTTCCTCCATCAGCTGAACTACTTGACCAATGCCAGCTCCATTGGTGAGCATGCTCAGCATAGAAAAGAATATAAAACCCAGTCAGAGATGCTGGCAGAAATGACATGGTTTATCTATCTATCTTAGCCTTTCCTGTCTGAGTATTATAATCTGCTGGACAAAACCTCAGACCTCAAGCGTTGCCCATTTCCATTTAAAAAGAGCAGTGAATTTTGCTCTGCTGATTTTTGTCTGCTATATCCGATAGGGTGCACCTTTTTCTTCAGTGTTTTCTAGTTCTAATTTGCTATATTCTGGACTTTTCAAATTCCACACTCACTAGGCAGTCTGTAGGCATAAATCAGATTTTTCACTGATTCTAGGTCATCACAACATCTGCAGATCTGACCTTTTATGCTGACCATCTCAGTATTACCCTTCTGAGTCTATCTGTTGATTTCTGTTCTAAAAGCACTCCTGGGATAAACAAGATTATTTCATATTGGTAAGATGTGACTTTTCCCTAACAGCCAAATTAAGATGTGATATTTGATGAAATGCAAGGCCTGATACTTGCTACATGAGAACGATACTTATTTTAAATGTCAATTCATAACATCTTTACTATAAATCACTTGGACAACTGCAATCACTTGTTTTTGTTCCCATATAAAGGTCAAAGTGTCCTAGTGAACACAAGTTATCTACAAATAGTAGGAGCTAATACTCTGCATGACTAAATGCCTGATAGAGACAACACATCACTTAGAGCAGATCTGGACATAGCAGCAGAGTTTATAAAAATCTTGGATCAGATTTTCTGATAGGCCTGTCTGCAGGCAGTGTGCCTGAAGGGCAACAGAAGTGGCATAAACGGCTTTTTGACATCATCTCACACTATATCTTCCCCACGGCTTTATCTGACCTCATCTTATCTGAAAAGCAATAGCACTTATGACGTCAAAAGCATGTGTGTTTGTATCTCAGTTTAGTCTTGAACTCCTGAACAGTTGCTGCTTTTTAAAAAAAATCATCTTAGAAAGACTGCTGAATGGTCACACATATAGCAAAACAAAGAGAAAGGTCCACATTTATTTTAATCTTCAAAAAATTCTTGGTTCAGAAGAGACACAGGAGAGGTCAGAATCAGGATTATTGGGGTGTTTGTTGTTTTAGAATGGTTTTATTGGGAAAGCTGAACACCAAACTGTATTACAGAAAGCTTCCAAGAGCAACTTTTTGTTTTAAGACCGTAAAAGGCAGAAGTAAACTGCTTTTTTTCTGTGTGATCAAAGACCCAGTATAAAAAGTGTCAGGAAGATTTTAAATGCCAGTTCCTGTACTCCCAATGTGTGTATCTTGGACTTCTTCCAATATGGGAGCAAGACGGACTTTTATTTTTATTTTCTTTTTCAATGGAAGAAAGCTGCCAAAATACATAAGGAGAAGGATTAAAGCCAGTTGCTTTTTGTTGGTTCTTGGGTGGGAACACTGCCAGGCAAAGCTGTATGCTGCATTCCCAGGGAATTTCATTCTCAAAAGCCAGCTTCTGGATTTCCCTCATTTGGGAAGCTCTCCCTGAAAAGGATATTCATATCTAGGAATCAGCTCGATGCAGAATTGTTGTGCTGGCAAATTGGCTGTTGGCTATTCAAATGCTGCTCTGCATAGCAGCCTTTGCTGATTTTTTTTTTTTTCTCTAGGTTGTGATGACTGGTGAGCCAGGCATGTTTCAAAAGCAAGATTGCAGAGCACCCTGGGTAATCCAAAGTGTACTCTTACAAAAGCAGGAAGAGAGCGTTGCTCTTGGTATCAATAGCTGCTAACACTGAATCTCCAGGGTCGCTTGCCAAGGCTGAACAATGACCACAGACACATTATTTCTGTCTTCTCAGAGCCTGTGACGGTGTTGCAGCTGTTATCCTATAAAGAGACAGAGGGCTATCTCTTGCTACTAATCTACCCTGTGCCAATTATTCTCACTGTCCTCTATCCTATGCTCTATTAGGTGGCCACATTAATGGGGGAGAAAGGAATATTTTTAAAGGAAGCCGCACCTTCTCAAAATCTTCTTGCTATCTTCATACGCAGAAGCAAAGGCTGTGAAAAATCAAACAAAAGATGCAATTCTGAGAACTGTTTTGAGATGGCTATGGTTTTTTCAACTAAAAAAAAAAAAAATCTTGACAGGAATTGTTACCTGTAAAAGAGGTCTAAGTCCCGATTCTCCCGAAACACAGAACAGAATCACACTTCATATTTTTCATATGTCAAGGAGACATTAGAGATCTCGAGAAATTTCCTTGAGGCTTTGCAATAAAATCCTGTACTGTATAGAAAGGTTAGTCCCATAATTAAAGTATTAGACAGGCCCTCTGGATTTCTCTTCCTAGAAGAGTGACAAACTTTTCACACATCTGTGGATCACTTCATGCCTCTATATTTCTGCCTGTAAAATGGGTGCAATAGCATCCATGTACCGTGGGTCAATTCTTGAGCTGTCTTGAGACATTCAGAGGCTGCAGCGATGAGAACAACAACAACAAAAAAGTGTTAAGAAACAGCAATATATACAGATACAGATATTACACAGAAAACCAGCAACTTGTCAGACATTTCAGTTAGCTTCAGCAGATAGCAGAGAAAGAAAGCAGTAGCATACAACATTAGCCAAGCATGAAAGCCACTTAATTCACTTTTAACTTACAAACTTTTGTGATTTTGAAATAAATTATTTCTCTGTTCATTAGTATGAGGCATTATTTAACTTTGCAATAAAGTCCAAATGTTCTTGTTATTGCTGAGCCCTGATGGTGATATGCAGGTCTTTTTAAAGTTAGCAGTAATCATTTGCAATACAGTAAGCAGATGGAGACCCCATCAGAAATCAATGTCCCATTGTAATAGGTCCTGTGTGTCTAGACAGTCAGAGACAGGCCCAGCCTTTGAAAAGATTACAAGCTGAATAGACAAGAGAGACAAAAAATGTGGAGAAGAAGCCAGCAGACCACAAATGAAGTGTTGTGCTCAGGTTCCCAGTGCTGGTCCCTGGTGAAACGGAGATGAGGATATGCCTGGGGGTGCTGTGGCTGAGTGCCTCGCACATTACCTCCCACTTAGGGCCCAAAGTAAGGACTGCTGAAGGGCTCCTGCTGCCAGTGAGAATAACAATGAAAGAAAGATAACAGGATCAGCCAGGGCTTCTGCAGCTGAGGACAGCTGACATGATATTTATCAGCTGTCCGCAGGAGGGAATCATATTGCTTTTGCACAGATGGATGTTCACATAATCAACTTCTGAAGACGCAAAACAAGAGTTTCTGATTCCCACCCAGGTTTACCTTGTGATTACATTAAATCCAAGGATATTTGTACCTGCATCCAAATAATTAGCAAAAATGAATTAGTGCACATACACAGAAGTACCTGCATGTGTTGCAGACCTGCTTTAACTAGGTGTTGTTAGCATTAAGCTTCTATGAAAATGGTCTGTATGACCTCCAAAACTGTTTGCCGTTTTCATCCAAATTTGGCAGTGGTGTTCCCATAAGGTTTGTGAAAATACGTGGGTTGATAGGGAAGACAGAAACACTGTCAGTATCTCTCCAGCTGCACGACCTTATCCCACTGGATATTGGAGCTTCCATGCAGGCAAACACAATAGGAATTGGGGTTTCATTTGTTCATGGTATGACCTGTTTGAAAATGCACCCGTTGTACCCCATTTCAATGCTTCTTTACCTAACTTTCTTCTCTTCAAGGTCAACAGGATGGAACACTGGCTAAATCAAATTTTTTTATACTTATGTTTTGACTGTGAAGGCTTTTTTATAGATATTGCTTTTCTTCTTAGCTTCTTGCCCTGAAGCCTTGAGAAAAACCTGAGGTCCAGAAACAGTCCTGTCAATCCTGGTAAAGTCATTTAAGAAACAAAAAAAATCAGTAATAATCTGAAAATGTATAGCTTGGGCTTACCTCACTGGTCTAGGACCTTCACAGGGTAACCATCAGTGTACACTCTGAAAAATGTGTCCTTTGAACTGAGAATGTTTCAGGGCAAGGAACACGCCATTACATGCATGGGCAGTACCAACGTATTGCAGATACCAGAAGAATGTGAATGAATGATAGCATCTTTTTCTTTATTAATCTGAACACAGAAGGTCTTCAATGATTCGGTTTTCTCATAAAGAGGACTTCGGTTTGGTGAATCATTTCTTGGCTGTTTGCAATATCAAGGAATGTAGGAGGGACTGCTTTGCATGCACGATTGATTTAATAGTTCAGATCTACGCTCCAGCTGTAAAAGTCACATCTGTGCTGATGCTGTATTATAGGGACATTATGATTTCTTTTCTAAACAAGACACTGAACCTTTGACATCCTTTTCCTGATGTGCTCAAATGTGCTGGTCCAGACTGTAGATTAATTGCCCAAAACGTTTCAGCCCAAGAGTTTAAAAAATTCTTTAATTTTATAACAGTTTCAACAACTGAGTTACATATTAAACAAAACCTGGTATAGACATATTAAAAACAGACCATCTTTTTTAGTCTAAGTTCTGGGAGATGGCTTTGGGGAAACAAACACTTATTTCTTATTAGTATAAGAATCTGAGACATAGATGAAAAATCAATTTTCCTGAGCATATAACTATATTTAAGAGTATGCTTCAATCCAACTGGATTGTATACTAAATAAGAGGGTCTTCTTAGGAAAGAAGACATAGATCTTACAAGTAAGTCCATTTTTGCATTTTTCTTATTTGTGTGTGCGCGTGCAAAACAACCTGTTAACCACGCTGCTTAGAAAATCTGTTTGATATTAGGGACTCTCTATCCTATTCTATATTACATTGCAAATTCTGTTCTGATTGTTGTGTACGCTTGTCTCCTCTGTGACCTTTCACCTCCAGATTCAGCTAAAGTCCCCTGGGAGGCGACAGAAAGAAAAAAATCTTTAACTTGGCTAGATTTAACAGTGGAGGGTCATTAAATTCTGGTCATCAGCTATTCAATTACAGTCCATTTAATCATACAGCAGCAAAATAATTGGCAACAGCTCAAGGCAAACTAATTGTTCCAATCTGAAACTCGGCAGGGTGACAAGTTAGCTGTGGATGAGGTGGTGATAGATTTTGAACATCTGACAGGAATGATCTGGGAGGCTCCTGACAAGGAGACTACTGACAGTCCAGGAAGGGTTTTCTCTTCAGTCATGTCAAAAAAGGAGGAAAGACCAGAGGCAGAAAAACAGCTGCTGAAAGGAGAGGAAAAGAGCACTTTCGGGAGGAAAAGGGGAGAGGAAGAAGTGTGGACTCTTGAAAAACCTCTAATCTAAACCTTAAGGTTGCTTTGCAACAAGGGCACAGAGGCAGGACAATGTGTACAGTTTGGGCTTTTTTTGTTGGTGTTTTTTTCCACTGTCTATTTCTTGCATCAGCCAAAAAGTAATTAGGCTTGCTGGAACTCATGTGTACGCTGAGAGAACCGTGTGGTAAGCTCAGAGAGCTCCTGAGCGTGGAGCTGCAGGAAGGAATCAGCTGGAGCACACTGGATATCAGCACTGGTCCTGGAGGCTGGCCTGTGAAACTCTTGCACAAAGGTTGTGGCATGTCCCAGAGACAGCGGCAGAGCCTGGAATCGCACCAATATTGACTCAGCTCATTGGGACTCAAAACATAGCGGTTGGGTGACTATCTGCAGGTTAGTGACAGCACAGCCTTTTCCTGAATGGAAGGTAGGCACACCAGTGCTGTCACGTGAGACCCTAATTGGCTCCAGTATGCCTTAGAGAGGCAAGCATTGTTCACTACTGGAAAAACATAGAGGTTAGCTGGATATTGGTCTTGTTCAGGCTGGAAATTCAGATGTTCCTCAATAAGACCTCAAAAGTCATGAGACATGCCAAATTGAGGGAGAGTTTTGAGGACAGAGTTTCCTGGAACAGAGCTCTTTCCATGTGGTAGCACAAAAGCTCTTCAAAATGCAGAGGTGGATGTACCAAAACAACAGAGCGATAAAGTAGAAATGATTCAAGTGGGAGCTATGAAGAAGTTATCACATCTTGTTCTATAAGGCACATCCTGGTAGTAGCTGCAAATATCAGAAATTACAACAAAATTTTCTCATTAAGTGTTTTTCACTGACCCTTAAACAGAAGACAATAGCCATTGCCAGAAGCCAGAGGTTGAACATTGTAAGCAAATCATTCAGAATGAAAATTTCAGTGCTTTGGGGAACAAAACCTCTCTCTTTACAGAATCTACTGTGATCTTTAGTGGAGGGGTGCAGGACTGGGAGGGATGCAAGAAAAAGTGAAATGAAGTGTAAGCCAAAGGGATGAGTTATGTATGCGTTTATCAAAGTGGTTGCTAGAGGTGGAGGACAGTTTTGTAATCAGATCACTTGTTTCTCCTTCATTGTAATTCTTCTCCAGAAACCTGAGAGGATCATAAAAATGACAGGAAGTTCCAGGTTGGGACTCCAGCCTTCTGTGGAAAGCAGTGCCTTAGGTTAGGTTACTGAGGCTCTGTCAATCTCAGTCTTGAATACTTCCATCAAGGGAAAGTCCAGTACTTTTCTAGGATCCCATGTCTAATTGTTCTCATGGTGATTTTTTTTTTTTTTCTCTATATCAAGACAGAATTTCCCCTGAAACTGGGGAAGATGTCTACAGGTGTCCAATTTGTGGAGATGGTCTCTAATTCAACTTTCCTCCACTACTGGTATTTGCACATTTGTCTGTCATTGCTTCTCAGAATAGAGAGCTAGAGGCTGATCTCACTTGTGATGACTGAGGTGAAGAAGGCACTGAGCAATTTTGTCTTTTCTGTAGGCATTTTTAATTAACCTTCCAGCCATATTCAGCAGCAGACCTACAGCTTCCTTGTACTTCCACTTGGTAACAGACCAATAATGACCTTTTTTGCTATGTTTGAGCTCCAGCTGGGTTTTTGCTTTCCTAATTACATTTCTGCATGCAGGAGCAATATTTCTATATTTCTTTGTCTTACCTCTTCCACCTCTCTTATATTTCTCTTCTGCATTTGAGCTCCCGCAGTAGCTCACTTTTTAACCAGGCCTTGTTATGATTGTTCCTTTTTCTGATGAAGGGCATAGATCGCTCTTGTGCTTTGGAAAGGGTCTCTCTGAAAATCTCCCAATACTCCCGAGCAACTTTGCCCTCCAAGGCAATCTCCTGTGGGATCTCTCCTAACAATTCCATGAGGAAGCTAACATCTGCCCTTCCAGGGTTCAGGGTCTTTATTCTGCTACTTGTCTTCCTCAAGCCCCTTAGGACCTTACACTTCACAATCTTACTGGCACTGTAGGCAAAGCTGCCAAAAAGTCATCATTATTGGTAAAGAGTAGGTCCAGAAGAGTGCTACTCCTAGTCAGTATGCAGCAATCGCCTTAGGACACACTATGTCCTCAGCACAGAAATGTAGATTGTGTGTGCACCACTGTATTGCTTGCAAATATCAGGGTAGTTGAAGGATGGGTAGCTGCATGCATGTGTCACGTGAGTGAACTGCTGATAATCAGATGATTATCCCTTCCAACAAAGGGATGGTTTTCTTATAAAAAGGCATGGGAACAGAGCCTGTCCTGGATGCCTGTACAGGATCTGCTGTGAGTCTGTATGCTATTTCTCTAGTAAGCTGAAGTAGAGAGACAAAGAATTAGTCAGGTGTCTTTGGCAGCTGATCATTCATGCATAAGATAGAATTAATCCAAATTTATGGCTGCAGGTGAACACCCGAGACTTCAAAACAGGAGAAAAAAGGAAAAGCAGAAGAAAAAGATCCTCTTCACTGACAACTAGGGTAGGAATAGGAGGACTCTGAACTAAAGCTACCAGCTGAAGGAACAGACAATGCCTTCTAATTGTCATTTACTTTGTCCAGCTGACATTGAAAAAGACAACGAAAGCTGACCGAACCTTTCCTTCTAAGCTTAGTCATATTGAAGCTGCACTGCCTCCATGGCAAAGAAAGAATCTGGGGACATCAGTACAATTTGGCTGCAAGCAAGCCTCACCTCTGTTTACCCTCCCTACTATTTCACTGACTTTGATGATGGCAAAGAAAGAGCACCTAAAACATGCTCACAAACTCAGCTTGTTCTCCTGCAGCAGAATTGGCAATCTGGGTATTACCACCCCCCACTCTGTAAAAATATGAGCTTTAGGAGATTCATCTGAGCAGGAATTCTGCTGGAACAACAGAATGCCCATTGTTATTTGCATTGCAGCAGCAACTATGGGCTCAGATGGAGCTCTGCCTATTCTCAGATGGTTAAAATCCATGCCCAGAGAGCCTGCTATCCAGACTGAGAAAGCTGACTGTGGGAGCAGTGTTGGGGAGGAGCTGCCTTGCCACAGAGGCTCACACACTTGGAGCTCTGAGAAGGTTCTGGATAGACCACTGGCCCTGGTCTGGGTGACTCACAGTGAAAGCAAGCAGTGAGATTTTGTCCAGCAGCATGAACCAAAACCTGATTCGGATGAATGTCTCCCACCTTGCATTCCTTCTTTTTCTGAACTGAGTTCTGTTCTTCTGAGAATAAACTTTGGCTTCTGGTAGCAAACTACTGAGTCAGTCACATGATCACTTAAATTGGCAATTTTCAGTACTTATCAAATATTTAACAAGCAGCATTTCGCATTATGTTTTCTACAGTTGTTGGTTTTATATACCTCAACGGTAGAGTATCAATGAAATGAAGACATCTGTTAAATGAGTAATTAACAAAATTTAAATCTTTTAAGAATGAGTATTCCTTGCTTTCTTGGGAAAGTTATGCAACTATGCAACCATGTAGATATACATTAAAGGAATATTATTAACACCTATTTATTTACTAAGAATGGGATAAATTCTGTCATCTTACATATCTGAAAAAAAACTGTTGTTAATCAGAATGGATAATCTCAGTGAAACAGAATTAAGCACAGACAATTAGAACAAGTATAAAAAGAATAGTTAAGAATAAACAGAATTAAAATTAATGTTAGATGTAATTCTCAACAATGTGGAAAACAACCACAGAGGAAGACACTTGAATTGAAGAATGTGCTATATAACCTCTGTCCAAAACCTAAGCAATACTTCAAGAAATGCTTAACAAGATACATCGATACATGCAGGCTACTGAGTTATATCTTCAAAGCTGTTGATGCAGTTGTCGATGTTTTATCATTATCAGTAAATTAATTTATAATGGATAAACAGAGAACAGACAAAAATTACTTATTCAATGTCTAGGTACAGCTTGAACAATCTATCATTAAGTCATGTAAAATCCAGTTGCCAGAAAAGGTAGCTTGTTATCTTATTTATGGGGAAAATGGACTTCACTTCTTAAACTTCTGTTATCTACTTAATTGTCCATTGTTACTGTCAGGACGACACAAAAAGATATTTGAATACCACAGATAGACTTGTTTAAATAGCATGGGTGATTAAATGTTAGGTTAACTTCAATCAAAGCTGAAGATATTTTACCTTTGAGTCTTCAGATTTGAAACTGAGGGATGACCTATAATTGCCTATCAACGATTTCATCAGTACATGAGGATAAATACATCAATACTTTTTTCTAAAGGACTATTTGAATTGCATATTCCAAGGTTCAGAAAAAAAGTCTTCCACCAAACATGACTTCCATTGAACCGAAAGAATTATTTTGACCCCCCTTATACATAAATTAATATTCCCGTGGTTAGCAGTGTTAAAATGATTTTGTTAAAAAGAAGAACAGGAAAAAACCACTAATTTAGTACTCTTTCTTGTTGTCCTGGCACTGTGAAATCAAACATCAGGAAGCAATACGATTTAGAAGTAATATTATTTCAACACATCTGATTAACATTTGCTATGTCACCTATGTCACTATTCACAATAGCCAGCATACTGCATATATGTGGAGTACAGACATTAGTTTAATAATGAACTTGAGAAATCAGACTGATCAAACTGAGAAATAAAACATAACCTCACTTGAAAGCAGTATAAGATAAATTCTTCTTAAATTTACTGTAAGTATACTGAAGAAGAAAATTAAAACTTCCGGCCTGTTAGGCTTCAGGAAAAGATCACCAACTTTTAAAAATCTATACATATACTATCATCATAAGTTTTCTAAGTTAACAGCAAACTAAATTGAAGTCTCCTAAAATAATCCTGTTGGCATCATTATCTTTTACATCGAAAATGTCAAAGAAAGAATAAAGAATCTCTGCAGGACCCAACAGTGTGAATAAGGATGAACTTTTCTAGACCTTCGATGCCATCTGCTGGATGGGTAAAAAGAATGCAATGAGCCTGACATATGTAAGTGGTATTTCTGCCACACGGAGATCCAAGGATGGGCTGTCGCCAGAACTCCTGGTACCTAACATGATAACTTCAAAATTAGGAAACAAATCCTTCTTGGGACTGGGCAGCTCTCCAGGGAATGGAATAAAGATGAATACAGGATGACGTAGAACAGAAAACTGACAACATGTTTCTGTGCAAAGAGAGAATAACCATTTCAGGAAACAGGAAAGTGGACAACAACTTCACATCTTTTGAAGAAGTTTCTCCAGCAAGACTCTTTTCAAGACAGTAGCCTCTCAGTTTGGACCCTAAACTTAGCACTTGTCTAGCTTTATGCAAAAGGACTTACTCTTCAAAGATGAGAGACATAGAAGAAACTACAACAAACTACAGGAATAGATGCTTTAACATGCTTTAAGTTGTAAACCACAGAAGACTGACAAATCAAACCCCAGGGACAAAAAATTCCTGAAGGACTTTATGTCCTTTGACAACCCACAAAAGTGAGACTTGTAGTCTGTTTAACTGGACTCCAGATTTCTGCAAGTTGGGACTTTCACACTGACAAGCTTTAAATACCGTAACATATGCAAAACAGTAAGCCTTCTGGGATACTTCCACTTCAGAGAACAAATGGCAAAGTCACTTGAGAAAGAAAAATGAGACAGTGTAATAAGTGAGCAGTAAGATTTGAGAATTTTCTCCCTGAAGCAGAAATCAGATACTTGAGGAATGTACGTTGAGGTACGACCTAACTATTTTTCCAAACCAAATACAGTCAATATTTGCATAATAAGATTGAAAACATCATCACTTACCATATTGAAACTACATTCTTACTGTTGGGGTGACCAACATTGACTTCTATCATTGTTTTCTGTGGGGAATGCAGACATGAATCTTCTAGCTAAGCGAATTCATCTCCATTGCAGTCGTGGTTGTGGAGCTTTCTGACTTTTTTGGATGGTCCTCTGCTCTCTCCTTTTTCACCAGCTGTAAGTTAAGTGTCTTCTGCACTGCTGGAAATCTCTGATGATACCATAGCATTGCTTGAGCCATGGCAACCAGCTGCAGCCATCATGCGTGGCTGCTGGGCTGCGTAGCTCTGGCTGAAAACTGTTGTGCTTCTATGCACAGGGCACATACTCTGTCCTGTCTTCTCAGCAGGTTTAAGTGATTTGCTGCACCCTGAGTGCATTGGGTGGCATGTATACATGCAGAAGCGTGTAATTCATATGAACTATCTGTCTCTGGTGCCCCAGCTGGAAACATGAAAGCCCTGTCTCTTATAAGAAGCAGCACACTGCTGAGGGTTATGGCCAATTTTACTCTTCTGCCTCTCAATGTGAAGCGCAGACTAGTATTGCTCCACTATCAGCTTCACTCTGTTTACCCCTATTACCCCTCCACTGCTCCCATTTATAAGTGTGCACATCTATGGAAGCAGAATCCTTTCAGTCTCTCCTCTTATAGAAGCCATGCAACAACAATGACCAGGAGAAAGAGTAATTCCTAACTCCTGATAAATCTTTTAATTTCTCTCCTCAGTGCATACTAACTTGGACAGCGCAATCTCTCCCTTGCATCTCACTGAAGCTTGGTTAAAGTCTGCTTGCTTTGCCTGATTTGATGCTTGCCCTTTGTGCTCAACTTCAATTTGTGATTTTAAAGTCCTTCTCACCTCAAAAAAATTTATTCATTTCAGGCCTTTCGCATTCCTAATAATCTTATTTGTATGTGATAATTGTAGCAGAAATTAAGTGTTACAGTAACCATCAATATTTGTAATAAGACACGCAAGTGAACACTGCCTAAATCCTGAAATGGAATTGCTGCTTGCTCAGTCCTCTCCTTCATCACAGAAAACACCATTTAGCCAAGAAAGTACAATGACAGACCCAGCAATACCTATCTAATTTGATTTTTCCCTTCACTGAACCTGTCTTCTGACAAACAATTAGTGGATGACTGTTATGCCTTGTTCTCACTGGTGGTAATTTAATTTGCCTCTTCATTTTAATTAAAAAAATACTATGAAGCTAATTTTTAAGTCATTGCACTTTGCAGATCTATTGAGTCCTCCCCACAGAGAGGACAGAATCGCATACAGCCAAAATTGGAATCATTAGCTCATCAGTTACTTTGGGCAGGATTAGTCGGCAGGCCTCCTTACTCCCAGCCAGGCGCCCTTCCCACTGCTCTGAATTACCTCTTAAACTTGCAGTTGGAAGCCTAGGAACACAGTGGTAGAAGAAAAACCCATTGGTTGGGCATAAAAAAGGAAAAGCATGTTATTAAATCCTAAGAAAATCACCCCTCTGTTTTACCCATCTTTCATTTTACTGGTAGCCTTGTGAAATCAGAGCCAAACCTGGTATCCTCATGTGTACTGCAATCCCTCACTACGGTGCAGACAGAGCCAAAAAAGCTGTAATGGAAAGAGACATATGAATTAAAGGTGACATATCTCTGCTTCAGTTATCACTTTACCTGAGGAGTTCAGTAGTGACGCAGCCTTAAATGTGAAATAACCAGCTGAACAGGCAAGTCCATTGATGGACTTGATGGGCGACACTGCAGAACTCAGTTTGGTAACAGCACCCTCAGACGTGGTATTTTGCAGGCACCTGGTATTTGCACCATCTACCTTGAGCACAGGAATCCTGATGATAAGCTGGATAACAGAAATACACAGCACGCTAATTGAAGATTTGACACTGAAGTGTGCAATGCAATCTTTTACACTGGACTGTCATTCATGGCTTTGGGAGGAATCCTTCGAACTAGGAGTTTGCTGCTATCTGGAAGCTGAAATTTTTCTCCTGAAGGCTGGCAAGTGGAGGGAACAATCTGTTCATCTGTTTTACATTTCAGTCTTTCACAACTCTGTAATTATTCCTTCTGCCCTAGTTGAATTGCTTGCTGAACCTTGAAATTTGGCTGCTAAGTAGTGCTCAACTGGGATGTGTACTACAGCCAACTAAGAATCTGTACAGATCTCTTCTAAAGGATAGCACCCAGCACGCTTCTCAGTCACCTAATGAAGCAAGGCACGTTCCCAGTGAGTCTGCTGCCCCATTAGCATTCAAACACTTGCTGTGGCAGTTCGCATGTGAATGTCTGTGAATGCCTTGCTAAAAAATGACAATGACAAGGTAAAATGGACAAGGTAAAATGGAAGGTAGAAGTACGGAGCAAGGATGAGTCTGTGCCTGTGTTGTATCCACCTGTGTATTAGTGAGTGTCTAGACAGAAGAGTATCATTCAGCCCAAGTCATCTGAAGCAATCCAAAACCTGTGCTTGCTAGCATCATTTAGGCTGTACCACCTTCCATTGTAGTCATATAAAAATAGTCTTGAGTGCCAAGAGCCACCAAAAAATTGGCTGTTCTACTAATGCCCTTTGCACAGCAGAAACAGTATCCATTTGACTTGATGTCATCTGAGAAATAATTAGTGACACTGGCAAAAATGGGGATTAGTACCATCGTGGTATAGCAGGTAAGAAAATGATTATAGGAAGAAGACAGATCTGTAATGACAGCAGGGGACCATTAGGTTGGAAGTAAGTTGTTTGAGAAATTCTTCAGGGACTGCTGTTTGTACTCATCTTACTGGAAATTTCCTTTAATGACTGCATTGTAAAAAGTGGAAACACCATGTAGAAACCTAGTGATTAGCTCAAAGTTTACAGGCACTGTCCACATGGAACATGATGTGACTGAGAACTGGAAGAATGTATATAAATGTAAGCAGTATAGACTCCAAAGTCAACCCTTCAGCAACAATAGCAAGAATTTCTGCTCTAAGCTGTAGATCAGTAGTTGAAAGCTGCCAAGACAGCCAGACAAGTGTGCATAGCTGGTCCTAATGTTTCTACATGTCACTAAGAAGGCAGTGCTGTGAGAAGGGCAAGTGCTTTCACAGGGCAGGTTCAAAGCAAGATCCAGAAGCACAAACGATACTAGTGAGATGTTGTATAGGGCCCAGTTCAAGTCTGAGAAAGATTAAATCTCTTTGGAACAAGTGCAGAGAGGACAACTAAAATAGTCATAGGAAAGAAGGCAAAACTACAAAGCTTGGCATATTTTAGTCTCACAAAATGAAAGCCAAGAGGAGTACCATTACTGTACTTGAATATGGTATGAATGCTGAAATCCTGAATGGCTGCACTGGCACAAGACCTAGTAGGTCTAAATTCATCACAAATACATTTATGCTGGAGACAGGAAGACATTCATTTTCAGAAGAGGTGGTTTCTGACCCATCATACTTTATGGCTAGAGTCATGAGGACAAAAAAAAACACAACCCAAAACCAAACAACAACAAAAAACCTACCTTAATTTATTTTAACATGTTTCTAGGAAATAAGGAGTCATATTTGATCTGCTGGCCGTAGCTCATATTCTTGCTTTCTATGTTTGAGCTAAAGCATCATGTCTGGACACAGAACAACAGGGTTCCTGGCATGGCTGAGTTTCTGGTCACTGGCACTGGTCCTCCTCAGGGACTTCAACATACCTGGCATCTGCTGCAAGAGAAAGGCCATCAGGGAGATTGCTGGAGGGTGTCAGGGACACCCAGGTGGCCAAGAAAGCCAATAGCATCCTGGCTAATATCAGAAACAGTGTGGCCAGCAGTACTAGGGAAGTGATAGTCCCGCTGTTCTCGGCACTGGTGAAGCTGCACCTGGAACACTGTGTTCAGTTTTGTGCCTCTCATTACAAGAAAGTCATTGAGGTGCTGGAGTGCGTCCAAAGAAGAGCAACAAAGCTGATGAAGGGTCTAGAGCACAAGACTTATGAGGAGCAGCTCATAAGGGAGCTGTTCCATGAGGGAACTGGGGTTGTTTAGTCTGGAGAAAAGGAGGCTCAGGGGAAACCGTATCACTCTCTACAGCTACCTGAAAGGAGATTGTAGCGAGGTGGGGTTTGGTCTCTTCTCCCAAGTAACAAACAATAGGACAAGAGGAAACGGCCTCAAGCTGCGCCAGGGGACGTTTAGATTGGATATTAGGAAAAAATTATTCACCAAAAGGCTTGTGAAGCACTAGAACAGGCTGCCCAGGGAAGTGGTTGACTCACCATCCCTTGAGACATTTAAAAGACATGTAGATGTGGTGCCTAGGGACAGGTTTAGGGGTGGACTTGGCAGTGCCAGGCTAACGGTTAGACTTAATGATCTTAAAGGTCTTTTCAAACCAAAATGATTCTCTGATTCTGTAACACAGCTGCTGGATGGACCAAGCTGGGGTGATGCTGTCCTGGATGCGCTACTTAAGAATAAGGAAGAACTGATCAGGGCTGTGATAGTGAACAGGAGCTGTGACTGTAATGATCCTGTTGCAGAGGACTTCAAGATCTTGGGTGGGGTTAGGAAGGCAAGTAGCCCTGGACCTCATGAGAGAAAACTGTGGCTTATTCATGAAAGAGGCAAGTGGGAGGCAGCTGTTGTGGGACCCAACTCTGAAGGGCAAAGGAGCTGAAAAGTACTAGCAGGCCTTTAGAGATAATCTTCCCCAAACACAAGAAAAGTCCATGTTGATGCTGAAGAAAAAAAACATGACAGATGTATCAGGAGGCTGGAATGGCTAAACAGGGAATTCATGGCAGAGGAACGCAAAACAAGATGTATATGGGTGGTGGGAGTTAGGACAGGTTATGAAAGAGGATATAGAAACACTGCTGAGGTGTGCAGAGATGTGATCAGCAAAACCAAAGCCAAGCCAAGGTTAGCAAGGGATATGAAGAGCAACAGGAAGGACTTCTGCTGCTACAAAAATGGTAAATCAGTCAAGGAAAGCATGTACTGCTTGCCAAATAGTTTGAGTGATACAGCAAATGCAGGCAAAGCCAAGGTACTTGGTACCTTCATCTCTGTCTTCACTGACACTGTTCCCAGGCATTTTAGCCCAGTGGCAGGGACCGAGGAACAGAGGAATTCCAGTATCAGAGGATGTTCAACTCCGGGGTCTCCTAAGAAATCTTGTCCCATACAAGTCCACCGACCCTGATGGGATTTGTCTGAGGGTGTTGAGTGAGCTGGCTGATGTCACTGTGAGGCTGCTGTCTGTCATCTTTGAAAGGTTGTGGAGCCTAGGGGAGGCACCAAAGACTAGAGAGTGCCAAATGTTGCACCCCATCTTTAAAAAAGGCAAGAGGATGATCTGAGGAACTCCAGGACAGTCATCCTCACTTCTACCCCTGAGGAAAGTATGGACTGAGTCCTCTAGATAGCCATTTCTAGCCACATGGGAAACCAACATGGGTGAGGATAGCAATGCCAACTACATTGTTAGAAATACCAAGACTATTTCTGTAGTTTTCATATATTTATTGTATTATTTGATCATTAGAGCTAGACTAATAATAACAGTCTGCTGGTTCCCTTGGGGACTGGCGGGTGGCCCAGCTGCTGGCCCAGCCCTGGTTTTGCCAGCTCCTGGGGCACCCTCCTACTGTTGCTGGCGGGGGGGCTCTTGTTCAGTGGTGAAGTGGCCTGAGGGCTGCTGGCCCTCCTCTTTAGGGCTTGTCAGGGCCCACCAGAGGAGCATTTGCTTTGCCCTGGCTGGGACTGGAGGGCCTGGGCACAGCCTCCTCTGGGTCCTCCTGTGGCTCTTCTCACTCCCCTTTGGCAGGAAAGGGGACAGAGGGGGGGCTGCTGGGACCCCCAGGAATGAGGGGAAAGAGGGTCCAGCAAGACCAGACAATGTGACTCAGTGGTGCTCATATCAGTGCAAAGAGGCCCCCCAGGTCCGTAGGGCCAGGCCCACAGTGCTCCAATCAGGGCAAAGCGCCCCTGCAAGAGCACAGGGCCAGGCACCATGGCACCTTGCTAAAGGGAAAGGGGTCCGGCAAGACCAGAGGGCCAAGATCCACGCCACAGGCATAGACCGTCGCTCTCGGAAGCCTGTTCCAGCGTTTGGCCACCCAGGAAACAGTGGGCATAGCCTCAGCAGAAGGGGCAGAGAGCAGCACGGGTGGGGATAGCAACACCACCTGCACTGTAACACTGAGACAGTTTCTGCAATCATAAAGCCTTTATTTTCTTCTGCTGTCTAATAATCAGACTTAGAGGGCCGGGAGCCCTTGAGGGCCGGTGCATGCCCCAGCTGCTGGCCCAGCCCTGGTTTCGGCAGCTCCTGGGGCCTTCTTCTAGTGCTGTCGGCGGGGAGGCCTCTTCTTGGCTGGAGAAGCAGCCCCGCGGCTGCCGGCCCTCCTCTTCGGGGGTCGCTGTGGCCCCGCAGAGGAGTGTTCCCAGGCCAGAAGTGGATGGACGTGCCACAGCCTCTTGGGGCTCCTCCTGTAGCTCCTCTTGATCCCCGGGGATGGGAACAGGGGCAGAGGGAGGGCTGCTGAGACCCCCGTGAAGGGCAGCTGCTGAGGTGTTGGAGAGGTTGTTCGTGTTGGTTCCTTCAGGGCTGTCACCCGGGGCCATGCCAGGTGTGGGAGACCCCCCTCGGGAGGTAGCAGGACCAGGGGCAGCTGCAGGGCTGTCTTTCCACCCCTTGGCAGCACAGGCATCCCCCAGGCCCATCCAACATTGGGCCTCCCTCCTGCACTGGTGCACAATGGTGTCAATAAGCTGGTAGACAAAGCTCCCCGTGCACCTGCCCTGGAAAGCATCAAGGTGCTTATTGGCAGTGATGGAGGCAGTTGCTGCTGGCCCCGGGGAGGGGTGGAAGAAATGCCCAGGTACCTCAAGAAGGAAATCCTCCCAGCTACCCAGGGTGAATTTCCCCTCCCAGTTCACCTCTGCTGCTGCAAGCGCACCTCCTGGGTGCCCCTGCTGCTTGAACCTGGCACGGCCGGGGAAAATCCTTCAATGGCTCCCCCCATCTCTTGTCTTGTGCTCAGTATCAGTGTTTCATGCCAGTCACCAAGGCCTCAGCCATGACTCCCAGGGCCTCATCAGGTGACTCTGACCATGGCAGTCATCTCCGGGCACATGCAGCAAGAGTAACATGTAAGCAAGAGTAACACATTCAGTAACATCTCGAGTCTCCCTGGAAAGCTGCAGGACAAAGTCCCACAGGCTCTCTCTGCACCCCAGCACTGCTGACCAGTTCTCTGGGCTCCCCTGATTCCTCCCACAGAGGAGGGTGCAGGCAGCACTTGGCTTGGTCACGGGGATTTTCTCCTATTTTCTCTCCTATCAAGGGTGCGGGGAGGTGGGCAGGGGTGATCCCCTCTACTCAGTACCCATCAAGCCTCATCCAGGTGCTATGTCCTCTTTGGGACCCTGGACAAGAGATACATTGACAAACCAGGGGGCATCAGGAGAGGCCACTGAGACTGTGGAACTGAAGTACTTGCCCTGACAGGAGGGATTGTGGGGCCATGGGTGGTTCAGCTCGGAGCAGAGAAGGGTTTGGGGCACCTGACAGCACAACCCAGTGCCTATAGGAATGGGATCAAGGGGATGGGGACAGGCTCTTCCCTGTGGTGCATGGCAGGAGGGCAAGAGACAGTGACATCAACTGAAACTAGAAAGTTTCAGCATGGTTAGAAGGGGAAAAAAGTGAGAATCATTAAGCACTGTAGCAAGAGCCAGAGAGGCTGTGGGATCTCTGTCCTTGGAGGTTTTCAAAGTCTGGCTGGGCAAACCTCTGAGCACCGGAGCCTGAATTCATTCTTGACCCTACTCCAAGTAGAAGTCTGAACTAGAAGCTACCTATGTCGCTCCAAACTACAATGATTCTGTGGTCTCTTGTGACCTAGGAGTTAGTCTTGTTTTACATACAGCTTTATGTGGACAGAGTAGCTACACATACAAGTGAATTCCTGATGAATCCAGAGGACTCTCACTCTCCAGCTGTCAGGTTACGCATATGCTAGAAAAGCAGTGTACTGCAGCAGCTACATTACTCCACAGCAGATGGCCTGTACAAGCTATGAACACTGTGACAAAAGCCTCAGAGCATTGCATATTGTTCTCTTTTATCTGGCAGTCAGGATAGAAAGCAAAGTGTTGGAAGTGTATGCTCAAAATCAAGTAATGCATATATCCATGGTTAGGTCTCTACAGAAAGATCTATTTTGGTGTCTATTTCCTCACACCATGCTGGAAAAGATTAGTCTGTGTGTGAGGCAGTACAATTGAGGCCAAATTTGTTTAAATGAGTTTTAACTGCATTTTGATTAAATTAAAATACTTTCAGATAACCACTGTGATGACTGTAATATGATTAATGACTCATGCAAAAATAAACCGATCTAATTTACTCATAGTAGGCCCAGTTAGACCAGTAGGATTTGATTCATTATTTTTCAGATAAATATTATTCTTGGAATCAATGTTCTAGATTAATTGCTGCCAATTTCTGATGTCATTTCCCTAGGAGCTTTTCATAGTGCACTCAGCAATCCATTCTGCAACTGCTCAGTCCAGCCCTGAAGTTGGGAAGACCCTCACTCACTATGACACTGTTCAATCGCAGAAATAGCAATGGGCTTCCCTGGCTGACCGCATTATTTGCCATTCTAACATCTCATGCAATAATTGGCTTTGCTTTGGAAATATTCAGATGTCTGGCCTTTCCATAGCAGCTCTGCAGAACTACTGAAGGCCAATATGCAGCTTCCGGCTTCCATTTGTGCTTGTTATTACAGCACAGGCACGGACAAAGACAGGACAAAAGCTCAAACAAAGCCTAAATATTAAAATAGTTGGCAAAGAGCCTGCACTCTGAAATACTGTAAAATCCACCTACAGCAACAACAGCCTTTCCTGCTAACAGACCCAGCCATCAGATAACTGTCCTCAGGGACACACATTGGCAACTGTCAAACCCAAATCATTTTTATTCCCTTCCCTCTCAACTGTCTAGCACTCCAAAGAAACCAGTGATTAAATAATGAATCTTTTCAGGGACTGTCCTGGTTTCAGCTGGGATGGAGTTAATTTTCTTTCTACTTTGTTGCTGTGTTTCAGATTTGGTATGAAAGGAATGTCAGTAACCCATATTGTTTTAGTTGTTGCCAGGTGTTTTTTGTACTTTTCAAGGACTTTTTCAGCTTCCCATAGCAGCTGAAAAGGAGCCTAGACAGAACAACACAATGGCCAATGGAATATTCCATATCATGTTCAGTATATAAATGGGGGTTGGTTGAGGCTGGGGGCGGAATTCATGATCACTGCTCGGGATGGTGACAATTTGTGAGAGTGACTTGTGTGATTATTATTATTACTGTTAATATTGTTAGTATTATTGTTACTTTTCTCTTTTGTTATTGTTCTATTAAACTGTCTTTATCTCAACACACAAGGTTTTTTTCCTTTTCCCCTTTCCCCTCCTCCCCTCTCTCTTCTCCCCAGCCTTCCGAGGGAAAGGGCAGCTGAGCGAGTGGCCGCGTGTCCCTAGTTGCTGGCTGTTGTTAAACCACAATAGGAATAAAAAGATTCGTGCATTTCCAAATAAACTCTCTTGAAGCATACAAAATTCAATTTGTTCCTCTCCTCACTGACAAGCAGTCTTTATGCATACACAGATTCACAGAGTTTAATTCCAATGCCCAGTCAATAGGCTCTTCCAGGCAGTGACACTGATGGGCCAAGTTTCCAGAGTCACTAGCCACGACTGTTACAAGCCTGGAAGAAGACCTCTCTTTTAAAATGCTTTGGGCAATATGCAGTATGCAGCCTGGTATTCAACTGCAAGCTCCCATATGGCCTTTCTTGGCAAACCCCCTATCCTGGAGTAATAAAATGACACTGATATGACTGCAAGAGAGCCTATAAACAAACATACAAAAATATATATGAAGGGGTTAGATTCTAACTGCAGGCACAGTGCCGGTGTGAAGCTGGACTGTCAGACGCAATACTCTAGGAATAGCTCTCAGAAGCAGTGTGCCTTGCAGCCACTCCCTGAATTGAGATTCCTCTCCTCACTGCTTTTCCCTTGCTTCCTTAATAAATGGCGTAAAATGAATTAACAGTGATTTCAAACGAGGAAGTTCATGTACTCACTATATTTAGTGCACTTAAATCTCTCTATGGGGGAAGCGGGGAATAAAATCAAAGGGTTTGCTTCTGAATGAGAACATTTATGATATGTTTAAGGAAAATTTGCAGACTAGAGTCAGCTGAGAAATCTTTTGTGGGTTTCCCCATGCCTGGTACTGATTTTACAGATGGGAAATATAATCTAGATATTCCTAATACAATTACTACACCCACATAATTAGTGTAATAAATATATAAGCCTGTCAAGATGATAGTCTAATGCACTTGCCACACTGTTATTTTATAGTGAATTCCCAGTATTCTTGGCAGCTGTTTGAATGCCAATCAAGATAAAAGGTTAACAACAAAAAAGCAACAGCTCTCAAAATAAAAGACTCGTAGTGTTAAATCCTACTTAAAAGAAATTTCAGTCCCCTTTTATCACTAAAGGCTAGGTTTCATTTTGATCTCCATGGTGTCCAAGTGCTGGAGGAAACTCTAATGGGAATTTCCATGCTTTTGGGTGTGGTGTTGAGAATGCACACAATGATTTCCCTCACCCAAGGGAGTACCACTGCTTCAGAGCGGGATTTATCCAAGTCTGAAGGCTCCACTCTCTTTTGATGACTTTTTTCAGACCTTGAGGCGTGCCGACATGAGAGATCACTGATAAAGCCAACGAAAAGTAGTATCCAGACTCCCTTCTGCCTGCAGCTGGTAGTGGCTGAAGTAGTTACAACTACTTTGCTGCAAGTTATCACTGCTGCCATGGTCACTGGCTAATACCTCACAGTCTAGTAAGTTGATTAACCTGAGCAGCTGCTCTTCACTATGATGACAAACACAGTGTGAAGATGCTTCAGTGTTGTCTTGCACAATAAATGAGAATTACTGTGGAAGGTTGGTAGCAGTTTCATACCTCAACTAAACCTCTGAATTATTCCTGTAGTGAAAGAAATAATGCTGCCAACAGGACACAGATAAAGGTCCTGTTGTGTATGCAGATCTAGGGTGAGTTAATTTACACTGTATCAATTACTGCAAACTGGAATCCAAGTACCGATTCACCTACTCCAAAGATGTGCTTGCAGTTGGTTCAGCCTTCCTGAAAGGTGCACTGGCGTTTTCTGCTAATACACATTACAGAGAAAGCGAATGGGAGCTCTGCATAAAGACACGTGCAACGGAGACCAGGCAACTCAATGGAAAATCTCACCCTAATGGGGGGAAAATCTCACTACATCCTAGGACACCTCACACTAATTCATGCCCATTTAATGTCAACAGCCTGTGGAAAATGCCTGCTTTTGAAACATTTTTCTGGGACAGGTCATTCATTGTGAAAGGTGTAAATGCTGTCTTTCATTAAGGGTACGGAGGGAGCTCTTCGTGTTACCACCAGCCAGTCACTCTGCTACTTTCCCTCACTTCTCCATTACCAGTGGGTGTTCCATTTGATCCAAAGCCCCTCCAGACTGTGCTGCCCTTCTGGAGTCCTACACATCTAGCTAAGTAACAGCTCTTCCTAACCACCATCACAAGCTCAAGATCTTGCCTCCCTCTCCCATATCTCTGTTACTGCTCATTTGCTGGTATCCAGCCTCACAGGCATCCACTTGGAGTACAGTTCTCTTCATACTTCACCCCAGTTCAGCATAGCCAATACAAGCTGCTTTCTCCACCTTCAGGGCCTTGTGCAGGCCACTACTGTTCCTGTTGCTTCTCACTTGGTTTTGAAAAGTTAGTGCTTGCCTCCAAAAAGTCTGAAACATAACTTCTGCTATGAATGTGCTGCTTTCTTGCAAGCACCATTTAATTCCTTGCTTCCTTAGATTGTCAGTTCTTTGGGGTACGAACCACCTCCATATTCTTTATCTGCCATCGGTCCTATTATCTGGGTAGGATTTGTAAAAATTATGGTAATGCTAATAATGATTGGTAGCCTTAATAACATACAGGTGTATAAGACAGTGAGATGACCCAGACAACAGGGTGTAGGCACTTATTGCAAGTCAGTGCAGAGATTGAATGCACTGACTTACCACGAGCACTGACTGGTGCAAGTATTTGCCTCGATGTTTGCCAGAGAAAGCACAGAGCCTTCCACCAAGAGTAACCAGACAAACTGTAGTAACGTGCAATAGGGGTTTTTTTGGTGGTTGAAGAGGTGAAACACACATAATCAGAGGTGAAAACATACCGCCGTGTACACACTGATCTTGTTATGCACAGCCCTGTACAATAGTGTTGGGTCTAAGGGTCCGTAACAGTTAGGGTCCTTGAAGCCAGGAGTATGCTCACACCTTTGAACTGGTATGTGTAGTGAGAAAATTCACTCAGTGGTGAGAACTTATCCTAAGACGTCTGACTCTCTAAGCAGGGTCTTGGCCTTAGGCCTCTGCTTGATGGACTTCACACAGTGCGAGGCTTCAAGGTGTTACTTTCCCAGGTTGTCAGGCATATTATCCTGTTGCTCAACATTTTACTTGCTTAGCCTCTTCCTCTTTTTTCTCTTTATGATAGTTTTTCTCAGGTCTCAAGGCTGTACTTCTTCCATGACAAGTAAGTGACTACTAGTGATTTTTTTATAGCCTTGGGGATGCTCTTTTAGCCCACATCCATGTTTTCAAGGCCTTTACTGTTACCTTATACTTCAACTGCACATAGTAACATGAGACACTGTGTTACAAAGCTTCTTTCACAATATAATTTCTCATGACAAGTCAACAAGCACAACAGACCCTGGTCCTCTAGCCTCACACAGTTAGCATAAGGACTGTGGTCTGCTACCAACAACAGCAAAACTACTTTTCCTGGGCCACCAGCAACTGAGAGAATGAGGTCCTTGGACATTCGCTGTATATAAGCAGGCTTGCTTCAGACCTGTTTACTGTATCAGCTGTCAGATTCTCCTTCCATTAAATGTAACATGACAGACAGAGACACACGAGGTCACAGACTCCAGCTGCTAGCTATTGTGGTCTCCACAACACGTATATGCATTCTGATAAACTACCAGCAAGACCCTAAGCTTTGGATAACTCCTTCAGTCAGAAAGGGGACAGCACTGATTCATGTCCCTATCTCTGTGTGATTTAAATGTGCGCATCCTTCCAACTTCCACAAGCACTGAGGTTACGTAAGGAAACCTGGCTGCAGGGAAAGCTGTACCAGAGGCGCACGTACTTTCCAGCTATCTTCCCTACCACATTTTGGTTTCACTGTGTTTTCTCCCCCTTTGCAAGAGCCAGCTATAATTCATGGCTTCCCCCAGTGAGTTGTAAGACATGAAAACACACACCTCCATTTGGGAGACAGCAGTTACTGGGGAATCATGGACAACTGAAAAGAGCTGAGCAGGACATCGCCATGGTGGCATGAATGTGGAGTAACTGTGCCAGGGAGATCAACTTACTTGGAAACGAAAATCCAGGAGTTCTGAAAAACAGAAAGTAATCACCGTATGCATTTGCCGTCAAAATTTATTTCTCACTTTTGGGCTTTATTTCACATCTCTTTCAAATCAATGTAAGTTTTTCTATTTGCATAGAAGAGGTTTGTGCGCTCACTGAGTCAGCATACAAACTGTTGTAAATTACGTCGCTAAGTGTGATACTCCAGACTGAACACAGGGCAATTACCCAAAATACTTCAGATACCAAAAAAACCACCCCCAAACCACACAAAAACATAAGCACTGGCTGCCAAGGAGAAGCACTACGAAGCTGAAAGACTAGACTGGTTTGGGAACACTCCCCCCTCCCCAGCTTTTATTCTGCAACTGATGGGAAGCAGCCTGAAGAAAGACCTGGAGATTCAAGCTCTGCCACAATCTATTTTGAGGAGCTGAAGGCGCTGAGCTAGAGAAAACACCAAGTTGCTTATTTTATTTAGGCCCCATACAGTGAGTTGTCCTAAGTTCCTGTACCACTCAGCAGGGAAAAAAAAAATAAAATCACAGCTTTATTTTTCTCATTCTATTTGCTCAAAGTTCAAATAAGCGGTCAGGAAAAACATTATCCTTAGCAGTTCACAGCCTTTGGAGTTGACTCCCAGTTATGCTGAGGCTTTTACAAGCCCTCACAGCAGAGCTAAACAGCCTCAATGTAAATGAACCCTCGCCCCACCACAACCTGGGCAGAACTGTTTCATACTATAACCAGCAACCACAAAAATCAGAATGAGTAGTTTACATTTAACATATTCTGAGCAGAAAAGAGTAGTGAAACTGACACAACCCCTCAGCAG
>NW_009649181.1:303519-304984 GCF_000708025.1 Charadrius vociferus
GCAGGAAGTATTTTCATTTGCATGTGAAGCTCAGCACTTACATATGCTGGACGGCTGAATGAAGAGTTTAAAAAAATCCCTTTTATTTTATCTGCAGAGTACAGAATTAGACCTGGTATCAGGCAATAGTGAAAGGGAACAAGCAGCATATTTTAAGTTGTAACTGCCCATGCAAAAAATAGCGATATTTGATCTCAGGCCTCTTTTTTATTTTTTTTTTATTTTTAATGGCTCTCCATGCAATGCAAGCAAGTTATGCTGTGCTGCCAAGAATGCTGGATTCCTACTAGCAACAGTCAGCAGTTTCTTTTTGGTTGCGAAAGCCCTAAGAGGCTTTGGCCGACTAGCAGCTGTGTATCAGAGCCTGTGCTGGATGATGACAGAAGCAGCACCACCAGCTGTGTGTGCAACACGTACACATTCGTACACTCCTGCAGGGAGAAGTGTCTCCCACTTTCCCTTTGTATTGCAATGCAGCCTGCCAACCCCTGCTCCGCTGCGCTGCTGGTAAGTAATTGTTATGAAGCCAAGCTTACTGTAATAATGGGTTAAAAGATGTTTTTTATTACAAACATTATGTTGACAATGTGGCAGTGTAGAACTTCTCAAGGCATTACACAATACTAAGAAATCTGGGGTTTAATTATGTTACAGTATTAAGTCAGCCTAACGTTACATCGTCTTTTGCAGAAAGACAGCCTTGGTTACAAAGAAAATGAGGTGGGGAGATCCCATACCTACTGATGGAAGATGTTATATGGAGCCTGTGCAGGAGTCTCTTCTACCAGTATAGCTAGCTCAACTTTAAAGATGCTTTGTAGCAGGGCTCTCTCTTCACTGCCTAAGGACTACTGGGGGAAACAGCAGTTAATAACTCATCAAAGGCAAGCACTAACTATTGAAACCAGCCCTGGTGGAACTGAGGCACTACATTGTCCAGCTCACTGCACCAGTTTCTGTTATAAGCAAGTAATCTCCTGGGCTCCCTATTTGTATGCATGCGATCGACGTGAGGTGGAAACGATAACGCAGCAGAGGATACAGACGTTAGGAAAAGCAAACAAGTTATAAATGTTAAAGCTCGGGATGACTAGCGAACTAGTCTAAGCTTTTGCAATATGCACATTGTAAGGCTTGTCATGATTTTGAAAAGACATTTGGTCTTCAAGAAGCTTGCGCTAGGTGTAACAATACGTTGTTCCCAACTTCTTGAAGGAAAGTCTTTCACTGTGCTGGAGATCTGCTTTGGTGACAGGTAGCTTCTTTCCTGCCATGACAGTTGAGGTCTCAGTGCATCAGCCGATGCTGCTAACGAGCTGCGCCCAATTTGAGCGGGCCCACCGCCTTACAGCGTCACTGTGGGGAGAGACCGGGAAGGAAACATTACTGCCCACTGCACGTACATGGGGCAACAGAGCAATCTGTGCCCTTTGGCCTGCTGAGACAAGGAGCTGGCTCACTCAGC
>NW_009649181.1:305162-305382 GCF_000708025.1 Charadrius vociferus
CCTTCCGCCCCCCCTGCCCCCTACAAACACGTATGAATGTATTAATAAACTTGCAACAATAACTTATAAACGATGTATGGCCACAGACATCCGTAACAGTATTTCCCGCTCACGCACCACCCTCCCTCCCTCCCTCAGCACCGTTCCGCACCGCGCGCTCCCGAGACCCGCCGCGCCTGCGCACTGAACCCGCCGCACGCCGCGCAACTCGCCGCGCCTG
>NW_009649181.1:306226-361454 GCF_000708025.1 Charadrius vociferus
GGTTGTGAGCTCCAGCGTGGGAGGGAGGAGCGGGGCGCTTGGGGGTAGGTCAGGGAGCATGCGGGTCCTTCCCGGGGGGGGTGTCTGACCCCTTTTCCTTGGGGTGCAGAGAGGTGTCCTGCTGGGTGAGAGTGACTTGTCGTAGCTGGAGGGAAGGGGGGTGTGGTGGCCAGTCCCCCAGCGGGTGGGATTTCCGCGTTGCTTTGGAGAGCAATGCCCAGAAGGTGTAAGGCAGAATGGCTCACGTTGTGCTGTGGAGGAGAGGAGCGAGAGGGCTATGGAAGCTAAAGTTTTTCCTTTCAGGAATATGCGTGTCCACACCCGTGGATTAGTGGGTAATGGGTCAGAGTAGTAATCTCTGCCCTTTTATATAGGGTTTGTTGGGAGCGGATCTCCAGTGTGGGGGTGTTAGTGCAGCAGAATGATAACGTGGTGCTTGCTCCCTACAGATTCCCGCCTAGAAAGGAAATATAGGGAGAGTTGTAAGGCCTTTCTTTGCAGGAGTGTGTACTGGAGAGGAAGTAGCTCGTGAGCGTTTGCTCTTAGATGCATCCCTGTATGCTTAGGCAGGTGTATATGGTGTTTGATGAAGGTGGATGATTGCAGGGATGCTTTATTGTTTTGTTTACAGTGTGACATGCTGTGATTAATCTGTGCTTATGAAGTGAGGGAGGGCATGTGGGATTCTGCTGACCACTGTAGGGTGAATGCTTGTGTCTCCTGCAGAGCAGGCATTTGGGTGTGTGGCAAGGTTTATAATAGAGTTAGTCTCCCCTATTGGCAGGTTGCTGTGATTGTGTATCTCTGTACTTATAAGACAAGGAGGGGGGAGAGGACAGGTTTTGGTTTCAGGTAAATGTATGCTATTGGCACATGGGAATGTGCTGAAAAATCTGCTGGGGGATGCAGCATTCTGAGATGAGGCAAAGGGCCTGAAGTGAGCTTGCAGGGTTGGAAGTTGCCTTGTCACTCTCCTGAGCATGGATGGTTGCCTCTAATAGCCAAGTCCAGACATCCTTGTGGCCTTCTTTTGAAAGATTTGGGGAGTTTAGCCTCTGAAGGTGTGTCTGCAGCAGTCTTTCATGTGACACGTGGGCAGTGGAACATTGCATCTGTTTTTATAAAGTCTGTTGGTTTCCCTTTGTCCTGGTTTGAGGTAAAACGGAACCAATTTTGTGCAGTAACTTTGCTTCTTAGCTGGGCCTCTCTAACTACTGAAATTAACAGCATATTGTGCAGACAATGTTCACTCTCTCAGGGTGATAAGACCTATGTTTATAGCTGATGCCCAGCCATGGTATGCAGAGAGGCTCTTGCTTATGCTTATTTCTATAACGCACAAGGCCAACCAGCTTTGTTATTTGCCCCGTTGGAGGGTTGGAAGCAGAAAAGCATAGTGGGGTCCCACCTGCAGGGAGGAGCAGACGGGACAGGTGACCCAAAACTGACCAACAAGGGTATTCCATCCCATCTGCCTCATGCTCAGTATAAAGGCTGAGGGATCAAAGGGTCAGCTCTCTCCTCCTTCAGTGGCCGATGTCTGAGGAGGACTCTGTTCGTCTGACTTTGATTCCGATCCTGAATGCAGATCTGGAATCCAGTTCTGTCACTGAGTCCAGCCTGGCACTGCCCCAGTGCCAGCCAGTGTTGTGACTGTCATCTCAGGAGCTTGATATGGTTTTGTATATATTTCACTTTTTTTTTATTACTAATATTTCATTAAAGTAGTTTAGTTCCTTCTAAACTCATACGTCTCTTTTTCCTCCTCTGCCCCTCTCTTTGAAGAGGGGTAGAGGGGAGCATCTGTTGGCCCCATCTGGGGTCCCCCATGTCCCCAGTAGCCGATTTGGCCTAAACCACAACAGCCCTCTTCCACTTCCATCTTAAGAAAAATAAAGGATGACAGTTAAAAGTCAGACTAAGAGTTTATTTGGGTGAAGAGTGTGGCAGAGGGAGATGGCAAATGACTAGCTGAAGCACGTGTTAGAAACCTTCAAGGATTTCAAACGTGAGTCTTTACTTGTTACTGGGAAAAGCTCTCTTTTTTTATCCTTTCTCCTATTCTCTGTATTCATTAAGGTCCTGGGCAATAAAATTAAGGAGAGGACTGAAGGAATGCTGCCAGTCAAAACCCTCACCAGCGTATGAGACAGCAAAATGCATTAGCTAGAAGTTGGATTATGGGACATTAGACTACACTCTGTTTACAAATGTAGTTGCTACAGTAGTTCAGTAACTGAAACAAGAATGCTTCTCATGAGTGTAATACTTCAGGTTTTGGCTGTCTCAGCTTACTATGGGTGGCAAAATAGAGGAAATGGGGGTAGAATTTGAGGAGAACTTGGTTTTAAAGTGAGGATGGTGACGCCTTGATCTTACTAGTGGTAGAGGTATGGAGGTGAAAAATGTATTTAAATTTCCTCAGTACTTTTTAGAAAATTACAAAGAAATTGGCGTTGAAAGTGTTGTAAATCATAGAACTTAATGAAGAGAACACTTTTGAGACTTCAGTTGGAAACCAAATCTGTCACAATTGGAAAATGCTTAGAAATGTAATCTGTTAAATTAGTGTTTCACAAGGATATATTTGAAAGTTCTCAGTCTGATTTTGAAAAATACTAACTTTGGCTAAGTGGACTTGTTTCTTAGATTAATTCTCTAACATCTTGAAACAAATGTGTTTGTTTTGTGGAGTCAAGGGAATATTGCTTTTCATCTTTGATCTGTAAGTGTGTGTTTCTCTGCTAGAGGTAGGCTTGTTTACTTGGAGCTGTGCCCTATACTGTGACAAGGCCAAAAAATATCTAGTTGTCATAGGCCTAGGAAACTTGTTGCTCTGAAATCAGATTCTAGTTCTCCAAAATTGGTTTCTAGTTCTAGCAGTTTCTCCCGTTATTCTCAATACAAAATTAATCTGAGACCTGATGTTACAGTGCAAGGTGGTATTCTAACAAGGGTTTATGCTTGTAACTGAAAGCTGTCATTAATAGAAAGGAATATTTAAACCTTTTGAAGCAACGCACTTCATAATAACTAATTAGGCTTCTTACAGCTTTTACACAACAAACTGATTTTTTTTTTCCCCTCCTTCTTAATCAGACAGTTGAATTTTAAAGTTCAAAACATGCTTTTTATGATGTGACTCTAGTTTTGGTTCAGTTGTGTTTTAAAGTATTGGCCCACTGAATATTAAAAATTAGACTTGAAGCATGGAGTATTCTTGTTTGTGAAAGTGTTAGATGAAGACTGTCAAATATTTTGACTGGCTAAAAAAGTTGAAAAGATTTAGCCTTAGCCCCTTTTATTTGAGAATGCTTATTATCAAATGGAGGAAATTTTTGCAGTCATGGTTGTTTTTATTGAGTTTTGGTGGAAAAACTTGTGGAGTGCATGGGAATCAGTGTTGTACTCATCATGCTCTGTAGAGGGATGGATTTACCTGTTGTAATCATTCTAGTGTTCTGAGCAGGGCGGTTCAGTATTTGAGCATTCAGACTTAACCAGGATAATTGAAAGTGTGCATTTACCTACACAAGCTGCTTCTTGTGTTTGTTGAATGTCTGTGAGAGAGTAAATACATTAAGCCTTGTGTTATGAGCAAATAATAAGCCCTGTCTGAAGCTGATGCAGACCTGTGTAGCCGTGTCTTTTGTCTGAGGTGACAGTGATGACACTGAAGGCTTCTAAATCTGGCACTTCTGTTGTAGTTATCACTATGTAGACATGAAATAGGCTTGCAAAAAAATCTCAACAGACATTGTTAACTTTCTTTGAAAGTGAAATACCAGTTGATAGTAAGTCTGTCCCGTTTCTTTTTCAGCCTCCCTGTGCTGTTAACCTAAAAACCTGATTGTCAAAATGCAGAGAAGTGCAAGGAATATTCAGGATGTCAGTACTCTTTTGGCCCGAGTCTGTGTCACATAATACGGGCTTTCACTGTTCTGCCACAATGAACACCCAAGAAATGCCGGCTTGTTTAACACTGCGTCAACAGGACACTTAATTGTGGGAGTTTGAACTTCTATATGTTCTGTTCATGTGTACGGAGAATTTTGGATTCTAACGTTATGCTCCTTTGGTGCTGGAAGCTCCTGGGTTTTAAGTTTAGAAGTTTAGGCTAGGTACTAACTGAAGCTGTATTAAATGTGTGGGGACTGCACTTCAGCAAAAATGAAGCAGGATCCAAAGGGTATTAAGGAAAAAGTGAGGTTTGGCATGTATTTCATTTTTCCAGATGAAACGGGTATACTGTGGGGGAAAAGAGATACTACTCTTATTTTTCAAACGATAATGTCATAGCAAAGAATTGTATTTTCTGATTTGTAGGGGCTATAAAAAACATTTTGGATTTGTACCAACAATGAGGTGGTAGGTATAAGGGAGGTACTTTTTAATATGTGCCTGGGGGGTGTCTGTGATAAAATGACATGCTGCTTTAATTCTCTTCGGAGAGTGCAGTGATAAATTTCTGAACTAGTGCAGACTATCATCAGAATGCATAGAGTATGACTTGTGAACCCATACAAAAGCAAACACTGTTTGTGAACGTACAAAACTTTATTAGTTACATGTGTTTGTATCTATTTGGTACATTGTGAGCTATACTGAAGTAGCTAATGAAAAAGGAGGTATGTATTGAAAGCCTATGTAATTTTAAAGCATACTTTGCATCAATTCTTGTTCTGTTGGGGGCTAGGAAAGATGCATGGAAACAAATGGGAAAGAAATAATTGTAAAAGGTCGTATTTCTCAGAGCTCTCCTGGTAAACTGTGGGCTTCTGTTGGAAAAACACCTCCTGATCTAGCAGCAGTAGGGAAGAGTAAGGGTTAACACAATTCAATATATAAGTGAACGAATCGTAGTACATTTCACTTGTCAGAAAGTGAAAGTTTTTATTTAAAAAGATACAAAAGTAATAGATCTAATTTTGGTCGTCTTTGTTTTGATGAATTTGCAGTTTATTCTATTTGTCAGAAGAACTAACTTTAGAAACAGTTCTGCAAGGGCCAGAGAATATTGCTGGGTGAAATGGGAAAATCTGCCTTTGAGGCTTGCAACCTATGAGGAAGTGTGAACTTACTCTGACAACCTCCCTCTTACATGTGTTGCAGTGTAGGTTAATTCTGCAGCAATTGCTGATAAAGAGGATTGTTTTTCTATTTCCCTTAGAGTTTGTAATCTTAGTAGTTAGAGGGAAAGTGCTCTCATGAGCCTGTTCAAAATTCAGAAATATGCTTCTAGGTTAAAAATGTCTTTCTGTCTCAAGTCCTGATGTTTTTCTCTAATTCTTCTTGGATTTTACAGCAGGTGTCTTTCCCCTCTTCTAGGGGATTGTTACATTGCTCCTGCATCCACTAGGATTTTATTGGTATGTAACTTGCACAGTCAGAGGAGGTGTGACTTTGAAGGGCTTGTACTTGCTGCTTGAGGTTTGATAGATGACTCTGCAAAAATCGTAGCTTTGGAGATTGCTAGAATACGAGTGTAAGGGAGCATTTGCATTTTTTCATTATTTTTATACTTTCTTTATAGACTCTAGTATTTTCAAATTACGTTCTCTGATAATTCAAGTTTATTTTATTAACTGTCTGGATTTTTTTTTTTGCTAGTGCTTTTCTTCAGTAGCTGGTCTTTTTCCCTGTTTCCTGGCTAGAGTTAGAATTTTCAAGCAAGGGAAGTTGTTCTAATTCTTGGCTGAAGAAGGCTAGGTTTTCACATATTCAGGAATATTTTCCTTAAATTCTAGTGAGTGTTCTAGTATAATCCTTGAAGAACTTTGGGGACAATGACACATATTCTTTAAAATTTAGTAAAGGAAAGGTTAAGATAGCATGAATTATGAATACAACTAATTTTATTCATATTAGAAAATGTTTTTACATGTTAGCCATTTTTCATAGAGCATTGGCTCTATGACTGTAACTTTACAACTGCTGTATTTGGAATGTTCTTATCCAGCTGAGCTGTCAACAAGAAAAAGTTACCTTTGTACTACATAGTTTGTCAGTGTTATGTGCTCTATTTCTCAACAAGCCAAACTTCCCAAGATGACCACCGTTCCCAAGGTGGCCAGTAGACTGAGAAGTTAAGTATACAGGTTTTATGCACTTACAGATAGCTCTCTACATGATTTTGTCGTATATGTAAAGTCCATTTTGCAGGTATGATTGCTGAGCAAAGATATCTGTCCTTCATATGGGTAACAACAGGCGGGAAGGTGTTCCCTTTGGAACGTAAGGGGACTGGAGAGTACATGTTAGTTAAAGAATAATATGAGCAGATGAGCATGCTAATGTCTACAGTGTCATTGCTACCCGCATGTTTACTGGCAAATCTTTTGAAAGTATTTTCATTGCATTTCTGAAACATAGGAAAGTACTTTCCTGAAGGGAAATTTATAGGGCTATGTATACTTGCAGGACTGAAGGGTATGGTTACCAATGTCTTCTCCTACCAAGGTTTGTATCTTTGGTAACTGTTCCTGATAGGATGCTTGAATGGAGTGGACTCACTGAAACAAATAACTTTCTATTTTACAGGATATGGTGAAGTGCAGCATGTCTTATCTAGGCCCTGTAAGGACCAGACAGGAGGCCTCAGTGGCTCTCCTCTGTGTGCTGCCCTGCAGAGACATCAAATGAGTGTGAAAAGAGGAAAGGGTTGCGACTACTATAAGCACACCAAGTCAGAGTGTGGTGTAAAGGCTAACTGACTGTAGTTCTCACTGTCTGTCATTCCCTGTGTTTTTGTATCAGAGTACTAAGCTCAGGGAAAGAAACAGAACTGGGGCTGAAATCCTTATCCCCGTTGCCCCAGCTTGAAAATCTGATCTTCACGCCTTGTGTTTCTGACTTGTTTTTTATTTGGTTATCTAAGTGAAGTCCATTAATGCATATCTAAATAAAACTTGTTTTACCCCTCCAACTGGTTTGTCAGTATGCAGTATTGGGAAAGCTTTTTTAAGTGTCTTTTTATAATTACTTAAAATGTCTTGTCAATTTTGTTTGTACTCAAACCACTATATTGCTATTAAACTTGTTGTGAATCAGTTTGTGGAGAATATCCTTGTTGTAAAAGTGGGCTGCTTAAAGATACTGGACGGTTGTTTGTGCTAACCAACCTGAGACCATACAAGAGTCACCACTCAGAGAATGTAAGCATTCCTGAAACAAGCCCTTGTGGGTTTATAGGGAGCACTCCAAGCTGTCAATAGCCACATCTTTCTGCTCTTTTTTAAAAGTGCAGATAGCTGAGCTTTTTTTTTTTTTTCTTTTTCCCTGTGGTTTAAAGCTCTGCTTTATGTTGAAATCTATGTGTTTGTTTATTAGTACAAAGCTGCATGTATGCAGCTCTTCCAGTTTAGTGTCAGAAAAACTGACCCTAGTGTCTCCTCTTTTAAACAGGGCTTAAATCTATTTTAAAATGCAGGGTGGAAGTGTGTAGAAGCCAACTTTGAGACCAGAAATTCATTTTGTTGATATCTGGGCAATGTACAACAGCAACTACTAGGCTGATAAACTTCACCTAGGTGTAGATGAGCTCAGTTTTGGAGAGATTAGAAAGGCAGAGGTAATTGCTCAAGAAGTACATAACAGAAAAGAAAGAGGTGCTAGGAAGGTAGGCAAGACTGAGACTGCCATGTGAAGAGAGACTAAAGGGCCTTGCCTAGCTTAGCTCACAGGCTGGGAGAAAGATTTGATAATGCTGTGTAAATACTTTACAGTGATAAGCACCATGGGAGGTGGGAAGGCTATTCATGCTTGAATTATAACATCAGCATACGAGCAAATGAGTATTAATAGTCTATGAATTAATTTGGGCTGGAAATTAGGAAAAAGCTTCCAACATGAGAAAAATTTTGTAGCAGTCTTGTGGTAGAAGAGGTAGCAAATGACCTTACTTGTCTTTGGGTAAAGGTGGATCAGATTCCTGATGAAGATTGTGGTATGGAAGGCAGGTATGTGGCTTGATGTCGGAAAGGGTCCTTTTCAGTTTTATATTCAGTTTTTCTGTAGATCTCAAAAATTTATCTTGCCTGTGTTGTACAGCCTGTGTAATTATAAATTAAAATTGATGGAAATACACTGTTTGCTTTTTTTATTAGGACTTACGGAATGTGTCTTTGAATCAACTGTTTTAGCATAGTCTATAAGGCAGGAGAAATGGAAATTGGTGTGTGAGAGGGAAGGGAGGGAGCTTTGCTCCATGTACTGAGCTATGGGAACTACTTGCCTAGATGGAAACCAGCATGCGCTGGTTGCTTAGCTGGCTAAAATAACCGTAGGCAACAACTGGGCAACTTAGCACTAGCAGTTTCCTGTAACTTGCTTTTAGGATGCCCAGCTAGGATGCAGTTAGGGACTGCTATTTCTTTGGAAGACCTTAGTTTTTCAGTTAGGAGTCCATCAGCTGTGACTCTTTAAACAGATTGCATGGCATTCTTCAGGACATTGTGTACAGTACAGTTTCGGGATAGTGGGGAGTGTCACATCTAAATTCATAGGGGGCAGAAGAAAATTGTCTTATCTTGTAAGTTGGTCACTGTAGTGTGCCACTGTGCTGTTTCTGAATCTTTAGGGTGTGTGCAGATGAATTGATGCTCATTCTTAAAGGTATTGTTGTAAAGTATAGGTTCCCTTTATTCTGCTGAGAATTTTATTAGGGCAGAAGAAAAACAAGATTCTCTGAGGACTGAAATATATTTTGAACTTTGGTCAGGTGAAATAAAGCTAGGTAGCCTGGAGGTTTGGTTTATGAATCTGTATTTTTGAGAAAAATATGTCATAATGTTATGGGTGCAGAGGTTGACTGTGTTTCTTTAACCTGCTTTCAAAGTTTGACAGATCAATGTGCTGGGTGTGCTTTCCCAAAATTAATTTTCACTTAATAACCCTGAACTGATGGCAAAGCATAGATTCTCGGTGACCTGATTTGCTAGAGTCAAAGTGGCAAAGCTTAGGATGCTGCTCTTTTCAGCAGCTGACTGTACCAGTAGCTGGAAGATGCAGCTGCCTTTCTAAAGAGCAGTGAGGGCTTCTTTTTTTTTTTTTTTTTTTCCTCCTCCTCTTGAAAAATCTAAAATCAGTTTAAATCAAAATGAAGGTGGTTCAAACTACTGTGTCTGACGCATAGGGTGTTTAGAGCACGCTTTTAGGTGTTCTTTTCTGTTGGCAGAATTAAGGGCACAGGTATCTTCTCGTTAGTGTGTGCTAGGTCTTCAGTCACTCCAGTTAGAACTGCAAGAGGAAATTGTATGCCACTAGCATGTTACTGTTAAATTGGATGTGTCTGATGTTATCTATTCATTTTTTTTTATTCTGAGAATTAGTGTTGTATCCTCTGCCAATGAAGTTTCTGACCTCTTAGGCTAGGCTGTGATGAAAGCCAAAAGAGCAGGCAGGCACTGTTTAAAAAAAAAAAAACTTCTCCCCTAAGTGTTTCTTGAACTTCTGCCTCTAACAGAAGAATGCTGACACCTGCAGCTGACTGCATTCTCTTGCAGATTCAAGCTACAGTAGTTAAGAGTTGGCTTTAGTAGAAGTCCTTTTAGTTTTCTCCTTTGAATAGGTATGATCACTTAAGTGGATTCATTTGAGATATGACAGATTACCTTATGTAAATTCTTATTCTGTATAAAACAGTTAAATTGTGTTCTGAAATGTATTTTCTGGAAGTTACTTGACTTTTTATATTTTCAATTTTATAGGAACAACTTGAACTACAATTACAGAATTTTTAATTAATAACTTGGAACTTATGTTTTGTTAAGTTACTGTCGATCACCCAAACACATTAGATATCTTTGGACAGTAAAAGTTCACAGTAGAGTGAAGGTCCGTTTAAATGAGAGGCCTATGTTAATGATCTTTGCCTTTGCAATGGCAGTGTGTCTATGGATATAGTTAGCGAAACAGTGTAAATTAGCTGAGCTATGTTAAGCTTAACTTTATTTTAGATTTTTGTAAACTGTCAGTTGGAGAAGTGTCTGAGAACTAAAGTAATTTGTGTTTGACTTTAGTATATGATCTGTTCTTAAACTGATTGACATATGTGGCAAGGACAGAATAAAGACGACCAGTACTGAAAACTGTAATGGCTTTCTCTCTTCAGCACTTCCAGTTTTTTCAGATGCCTTTAAGAAGCTAGTCATGGCCACTGTATTGGCAGGCTTTAGCCAAAGATTGCGTCTGTTCTTTGAGGAGCAAATGTGTAGTTTATTGCTATGTTCAGTACTACTGTAGTTTGTGACGCCTGGCTGTGGAAGACCTCTAGGGATGCCTGGGACCAAGCTTGCACAGCTGGAGTCACCATGCTCTAAGGAAAGGCAGCTGGCACCACCAACTCGGCACACATCTCCTCCTGACTGCTCGCAGCCCTGCTCCTGTCAGAAGGGAAAGGAGAAGCAGAGATAACTGCTTTCACATAACTTTGTAGTGTTATTTGCATGAGTAAGAACTACTTCACCAAGGCAATAAATACCAAACTCCTTCATATGGATCCAATTATTGCATAGTAATTAATGTGTATGTTTAGTCTGTCCTGACCTAAACCACAAGTTTAATAAGAATGATGTCATGAGTGGGATCCAAAGTGGGTTTTTGGACTGTGGAAGGGGATTCTACAGCTGAAGTACGATCTCTTGAATGTCCATGAAGCTGAGACTGCTTGTGGCTGCCCAGTTATTTTTCCCAGAGGTAGTCTTGTGGAAGCTGAGGGATCCTGCTCAGTCAGGGTAGGCGTTTAGCAGGCCGTGCATGAAGTACTCCTGCTGGAGCTTGTGTATTAATAGTGTATATAGGATAACAGTAACTCATAGATAAGTTAACTTTAACTCTACTCTATATAGGCCAGCAGAAGCTGAATTTGCTCTCACAAAAGGAAACTGTAAACCTCATGATGTTGTAATGGACTTACCTTTGCATCTTGGGCACTGACTTTTTTGAGGAACAGGTATTTGAAGGATCCACAAGGACATTGATTATTTAGCATTGCTACTGTGGAAATGACTAATGATACCTCTTGGATACCTCACTTGCCTAACCTCTTAGAATGAGTGCTAGTAGTAGAACTAGAAAGTAGAACTAGAAAGATGATGGAACAGCTTGTGCTGGGTGTCATCTCAAAGCACCTGGATGAAAAGAACGTTATCAGAAGTAGTCAACACGGATTCACTAAGGGGAAGTTGTGTCTCACTAATCTGATAGCATTCCATGATGAAGTGACTAGATGGATGGATGAGGGGAGGGCAGTGGATGTTGTCTACCTTGACCTTGGCAAGGCTTTCGACACTGTCTCCCACATCATCCTCACAGGCAAGCTTAGGAAGTGTGGGTTAGATGAGTGGACAGTGGGGTGGATTGAGAACTGGCTAACAGATAGAGCTCAGAGGGTTGTAGTTAGTGGTGCAGAGTCTAGTTGGAGGTTGGTAACAAATGGTGTCCCTCAGGGGTCAGCACTGGGTCCAGTCCTGTTCAGTATATTCATCAATGATCTGGATGAAGGGATAGAGTGTACCATCAGCAAGTTTGCTGATGACACAAAACTGGGAGAGGTGGCTGACACACCAGAAGGCTGTGCTGCTTTACAGCGTGACCTGGACAGGCTGGAGAATTGGGCGGACACAAACCTTATGAAATTCAACAAGGGCGCGGGTAGGGTACTGCATCTGGGGAGAAATAACCCCATGCATCAGTACAGGTTGGGGGCTGACCTCCTGGAGAGCAGCTCTGTGGAAAGGGACCTGGGAGTCCTGGTGGACAACAGGATGACCATGAGCCAGCAATGTGCCCTGGTGGCCAAGAAGGCAAATGGCATCCTGGGGTGCATCAAGAAGAGTGTGGCCAGTAGGTCGATGGAGGTCATCCTTCCCCTCTACTCTGCCCTGATGGGGCCCCATCTGGAGTACTGTGTCCAGTTCTGGGCTCCCCAGTTCAAGAAAGACAGGGATCTGCTGGAGAGGGTCCAGCAAAGGGCTACGAAGATGATTGGGGGATTGGAACATCTCTCATATGAGGAAAGGCTTAGGGATTGGGTCTCTGTAGTCTAGAGAAAAGAAGATTGAGGGGGGATCTTATTAATACTTACAAATACTTAAAGGGAGGATGCCAGGGGAATGGGAGCAGTCTTTTTTCACTGGTGCCCAGTGATAGGACGAGGGGTAAGGGGCACAAGCTTGAACATAAGAAGTTCCATCTTAACATGAGGAGGGATTTCTTTACTTTGAGGGTGGCAGAGCACTGGAACAGACTGCCCAGAGAGGTTGTGGAGTCTCCCACTCTGGAGACATTCAAAACCCTTCTAGACGCTGTCCTGTGCAACCTGTTGTAGGTGATCCTGGTCTGCCGGGGGGTTGGACTAGATGATCTGCAGAGGTCTCTTCCAACCCTGACCATTCTGTGATTCATTAACTACAGCTATGATTTTGATCAGTGCTAGCTGCAATTCCAGTGGACCACTAATTACAATACTGGACCAGCAGAGATTCGCTTTGTCCCATGCATGGTCATATCAAAGACCGGAAAATCAAGGGGTGGTTGCATGAGTTCATTCACCCGTTAACAACTATGTCTAACTTGTTTGAAAAGTCAATGGGGATCGGAGAGTAACTGTATACTATTGAGGTCTGAATATGAGGTAACACCTTCAGTATGGCAGTACCAGATGTGCTAGAACTATAGTATGGACTTTAAGCCAAGGGGAGTTGCTCTGGAGCTGGCCTGACCCACAGCAGAGCGGCAGATCTTAGCACACAGGGGGCTTTCCTGAGGTAGGGAAATGTCAGGAGCTGCCAGCTCCCATGGGAGATGCTGACAGGGCGTGGGCATTGCCAGAGCAATCATAGCCACCATCGGCCTATAAAGAAAACAGTCTGGGAGGAGGGTGAGTGACCACAAGCATGGGCAAAAAGAGTGTGGAGCATCAGTTTGCATGGCAGGGTGTGCAGGGAGGGCATCATCACCCCACCAGCTCAAGATGTGAGTTCTGTTGATGGTCATCACCCTCTCAGAAGGAGCTTAGCTATTGTATCCAGCCAGCAGAAAGCTACATCCTCTGCACTTGCCGGAACGGATGTGGCAATGCAGACAGAGCTCCTGCGAAAATGTGCAGGCATTCAGATCTCAGGCTGCAGGGTGTGCCAGAGCCTTTCATTAGTAATGTAGGCAGTAGTGAGAACAGCTGTGTGATGTGTGACCAGGTGGATGATCTGCTCAGCTTGGTGGCAGAGCTATGAGAGGAAGTAGAAAGGTTAAGGAGCATCAGAGAGTCTGAGAAAGAGATAGACTAGTGGAACCATGCTCTGCCCTCCCTGAGACAGAAACAGCCACCAGGAAAAATAACAAGATCAAGGGAATCCTGTATCCTCCCCCCACCAGGCAGAAGGCAGTAGCTTAAAGGAAGGAGTGAATGGAGGCAAGTTTACGCTTGGGGTGTCAGGTGAACCCCATCCTTGCCTACCTCACCTTCCCAAGTGCCTATATACAACAGGTATGAGACTCTGGATGTGGAAGGTCAGTCAATGGATGATGTAGACGACGGTCCCTCCGCACCAGAGGTGTTGCCAAGGTCAGAAAGGCCTACCTGGCCCTGTCACAACCACCTCCATGTGGAAAAAAAGACGGGTTATAGTTGTAGGTGACTCCCTTCTGAGTGGAACAGAGGGTCCAATATGCTGGACAGACCTTCCTCTTAGAGAAGTCTTCTGCCTCCCTGGAGACTGGGTTAAGGACATCACTAAGAAACTTCTTAGCCTTGTACGCCATTGGACTATTACCCATTACTGTTCTTCCATGTCAGTGGTGATGAAGCCACAACAAATAGTCCAAGGGCAATCAAAAGAGAGTTCAGGGCCATGGGACGGTTGGTAAGGCAATCTGGAGCACAGGTTATACTTTCCTCTGTCCTTCCAGTTGTGGGGAGCGATATTGGAAGAAACAGACAGACCCAGTCTATTAATACATGGCTTTGTGGCTGGTATCACTGCCACAAATTCTTTTTTTTTTTGGTAATGGAGTGGTCTACATGGCACCAGGCCTGCTGGTGTTGGGTGGGATTCACCTTTCTGAAAGGGGGAAGAGTATCTTTGCTCACGAGCTAGTGGACCTTATTGACAAAACTTTAAACTAGACTTCAAGGGGGTGGGGGATAATATCAGGCTTGCCTGTGACATACCACGGTTAGAGGGACAGGGATCTAGCAAGGCCCCTCAGCCTGTTGCTCTGAGATGTGCTGGCTACACTGCAGCGCGCTTGAAGTCTTATGGAGATGAGCCAGGCTCTCCTGAGGTAATAGGAGCCAAGAGGGAAACACCAGTAAAATGCCCCAAAGGAATTAAGGGGTGTACCTCTAAGAAAGTGACACGACTGACAGCCCAGCTGAAGTGCCTCTACACCAATGCATGCAGGATGGGTACCGCATGCAGGAGGGGTACCAAACGGGAGTTGGAAGCCACCATGCTGCTGGAAAGCACCTGGTGGGATGAATCCCATGACTTGAGTGCAGCTATTGATGGCTACAGGCTGTTCAGAAGGGATAGGTGAGGAAGGAGGGGCAGAGGGGCTGCCCTCTACATCCAGGAAAGGATAGAGTGTGAAGAGCTGTCTCTGAAGAATAACCATGAGCAGCTTAAAAGCTAATGGGTAAGAATAAGAGACTGAAGTAACAGAGGGAGTCTCGTGGTTGGTGTCTGCTACAAGCCACCTGATGCCTTCTTACGCTGGCTATAGGAGCTATTGCACTCACAGGTTCTTGTCTTGCTGGGGGACTTCAACCACTCTGACATCTGCTGGAAAAGTGGCATGGTGAGCTGTGGGCAATCCAGGAGACTCCTGGAGTGCATTGAAGATAACTTCTTAAGCCAGGTAATACACAGCCCCTCCCAGAGGGGATGTGATACTGGACCTGATGGTCACCAATGCAAGTGAGCTAATCAGTGATGTTAAGATTGGAGGCAAGCCTGGGCTGCAGTGATGACGCACAGGTGGAGCTCTCAGTCCTGAGGGGCATGGGTCAGGCAAGTAGTGAATTTTAGGAATTTTAGGAAAGCAAACTTCCAGCTGTTCAAGGAGTTAGTCAATAGGATGCCCTGGGAAACTGCCCTCAGGGAGAAAGGAGCAGAACAGAGTTGGCAGATCTTTAAGGACACTTTCCATAGAGCACTGGAGCTCTCTATCCCCAGATGGGATTGAGAAAGGAGAAGGCAAGAGAGTGTCATGGCTGAGTTGAGACCTGCTGGTCAAGCTACAGGGCAAGAAGGAAATGCACAGGCAGTGGAAGTGGGGACAGGTATCCTGGGAAGCATATAGGGACGCTGCCTGGTTGTATAGGGATGGGGTCAGGGAGGCCAAGGCACAGCTGGAGCTGAACTTGGCAAGGGACACAAAGAATAATAAGAAGGGCTTCTACAGGTATATCGGCCAGAAAAGGAAGGTCAAAAAAAAGCCTACCCCTGATGAACATGACTGGCAAACTGGTAACAGCAGATGAGAAGGCTGAGGTACTCAACAGCTTTTTTGCCCCAGTCTCCACTGGTAACCTCTCTTCTCTTAAGTTGTTGGACCATAAGACAGGGACTGGAGGAGTGAAGTTCCTTCCCGCTGTAAGAGATGATCAGAGTTGTAACCACCTAGGGAACCTGAACATACAGAATTCTATGGGACCTGACGAGATATATCCCAAAGTCCTGAGGGAATTGGCTGATGTAGTTGACAGCCCACTCTCCAAGATATTTGAAAAGTCGTGGCAGTCAGGTGAAGTTCCCAGTGACTGGAAAAAAGGAAACATTGCACCCATTTTTAAAAAGGGTAGAAAGGAGGTGGTTTTCTAGAAATACTTGTTTAAAATAAATGTAAATCCAGGGATAGAACAGACTTTTGTAGAGTAAGTGCATGAGAATGATGCTATCGGCAAGTTATTACTGAAATGATTAACGGTTTGATTCTGCCTGAAGACTTATGGATATCAGTGAGCTGCTGTTAGTTTCACTGTGGAAAAGCAACTGGCTAGCTGGAGACTGATTCTAAAGCTCTTGGGAGGTGCTGGGATGGCACATATAATAAGAATACCAAGAACATCCTTCCTTCATCTGCGGGGAAAAAGAGTTGGCTTCCTATTTTGGTGTAGTCCCATAAAGGGAAGTCGTATGTTGTGTTCTGTATCCTTGTGTGGCTAGTGATTTAATCACTTGTGTCAGGTGTAAGCTTAGAGAAGAGGTTTGATTCTGTAGGCCTCCTTTGCTGGGTCATGAAGCCTGGTAAAACAAACATTCCTTTTTATGTATACTCCTGAAAAGATGCAACTCCATTGTGAGTGTTAAAGTTTGGTCCGTCCCTTTTGGACCAAACATCCAAACTGAAAGGATTAGCCTGGTAAAGAGATTGATAAAGAATACAGAAATAAAATCTGAGAGGAAGAGGGAGAAGAAGCGAGGGGAACAATACAAGAAAAGGGAATAGGTAACACGAAGGTCTGAGACATCATTTACAGAAGAATAAAGTGAAGCCAGGAAGCATGACTGGCATGTGACGTGGATGACAAATTTTAATTATGCTGAGAATCACAAAGCTCAACTTCTCAGTAAATACTTACCGTTTAGCACCTGAAAGTACTGTTTCAGTGTATTTACTACTCAAGCAACCCTAATAGTGATCTACAGTTTTAAAAATAAAAAAAAAAAAAGGTAATGCTACAGCTATCTGTGGCATAAGTAGTTGCCAGTTGGATGAAGCTGTCAAGATAAGCATATTTTCGCGTGCTTATCTGGTTAAATAGCTAGGCATGTGCATCTTAATTGCAGTTTTTAATAAAAAAAACCTTACGACTATTCAGAAAAAAATCTTTAAAAGATGGAGTTAGTTTGTAGTAATAAGTTTGTAACAGATTGATTGTCTTTGTTTTACGTATATTGGGAGTTTCTGTCAGAAAGCAAGAAAAATCAATGTCTGTATATAGGCTGTTTGCCTTAAAGCATGATTTCAAATGTATCAGTGAAGAAATGCTTCTGCAGGAACATCCTTTATCTTCTCAGGATAGCGTTAACGCGTTTTTTCTGGAGAATATGGGTATTCTGATACATGACAACTAAGACAGTGTCATTTGGGCTATTGTATGTGGTGCTCTGAAGGTGTGGTCTGTATGTCAGCCGTCTGCGTAAGCAAGTAAATAAGGCAAAACGCTTTCATGTGTAGGCTTAAAAGTGCTGTGCAAAGCTCCAAAAATTACAGGGGAGGGGAACAAGTTTAAAAATTAACAACTGGACAGTTTGCACAAGTCTTTGCATATTAAGGCTCTAAGTTATTCCAGTAACTTCAATCGGATGTCATGGTGACCTTACCAAAAACACAGGCATTCCCTGAAGAGTCATTCTGATGAAGAAAGCAGTCAGCTGTGCATAGCATGTGTGCCCCCTGCATTTGGAGCTCAAATTTCTTCTTTTTTCACTGTGTTGTAAACTCGTACCTAAAGAATTCTCATGGAGAAATTACTTACCGAATTTGATTAAACACAAGAGATGATTTGGGAAGGGAACATGTTGCTCTGCAAGTGGTTATAATGACGTCTTTGGAAGACTGATATACTTGACCTAATCAAGATATCACTGAAAACTACTTTTGAGTATTTAAACCATAGAACAAAGTGTACTTAATTAGGTTTGTATTGTGAAACTTTTTTTCATTAAGACTGTTTCTGTGCTTTAGGTGAAGGCACTGAAAGAGAAGATTGAATCAGAAAGGGGGAAAGATGCTTTTCCAGTAGCTGGCCAAAAACTAATTTATGCAGGTAATGAATATTCTGGAGATACTGTATCTGAATCTACCTTATTTTTTTATGTTCTTCTTTGATGTGAAAGTTAAGTCTTCTAAAGATTCTAAGTACTGAAATGCAAACAGGTTTAAAAAAAAACCCAAAAAACAAAACCAAAACCAAACAAAAACCAAATACAAAACCAAACCAACAACAAACCTCATTGTCAAAGGGAACTATAAATTTTGAATCAGAATTTTTTGGGTTTTAATACATGTGTGTCCATTGTTATCTTTGCTCTGATAGCATGATATGCTAACAGCTTTAGTCCTGGGTGGGATATACTAGGTGAAGTAGAAATAGCTTTTCTTAGAAGAAATCAGGGTTTCAGCACATCACGTCTTACGTTCTGAGTTAACTCTTGTCTTTTGATCAGTTTGTGCTGTGTATAGCTGAAGCGTTCCTGTATATACCTCACAGAATTAAAAGTTAGATTATTTCTTTTGTTTTAACAGAAGAAACCCACCACTAAATCCTTGCTGTACAGAGGTACTTTCAATACTTTTAAGCTCTGTCATTAGAAACATGTATTATGTGCTAGCGAAAAGCAGGCTAATGTCAGATATAGACATTAAGTTACTTTATTTGAGCTAACATACTTCAATTTTTTTTGGCATTTCTTTTTTTTACTGTTTTCTACCTAGGTGGTCCTTTCTGGCACTAATACACAGATCCAGTTTTTCATTGTCACTTCATGTCCGAACTTAAAAAGTTCTATTCCAATGCCCCTTCTAGTGCTTTTCCCTCTCAAACAGTGCTTGAAAGAAACTTTGGTCTCTTTATTTCTTCAATGTACTGCTTTTCCACTTCTAATAAGCTAAAGCCACTGATCACAATAGAAATACACTAATGGAGAGAAGTCAGGAGTCTCTTCGTATTTTGTACGGACTTCTCAGGACGATGTTTCTTAGCAAGTTTTATGTCCCTTGTACTTCAGTGAGAGGAAAGCACATCAAGAACACGAAGGTTATAGTTGCATGTGCAATAAAGGAATACAAACAAGGCAGAAGGCCTTGTGCAATGTGTATAATTGCATGACACTCTTAATACTATATTTCTGTGATTAGAAAAAAAATAATCAGGGATTTTGTAAGATCATATGATGTGACTTGAGTATTTTCAGAAGCCAGAATTTATTTGCAGCATTGTATCATCCTCACAAGGAGCAGGAAAAGTAGGAAATACAATTTAGAATAGAAGACCATCTAAAGATTGATTGTGATTTTTTTCTTGGACAAGAGATACAAGAGTGTATTGATGACACTTTTGCTTTGATTAAAATGAGCTTTAGAATTCTCAGTTTGGTAAAGCAGAGTGCTATCCCAGCTGAACCTGATTAAAAGTATACCATTTGTTATTACAAATGCTTGCAATTTTTTTTTAAAGAAGGGTTTTGCTAGTCAGTGGTGAGGTGGATCTGTTGTGTTGTCATCTGTATTAGGGTAAAGTCTAGAAACCCTGAGAGTGGTGTGTCCTGAGAAGATAGGATGTCTCTGTACCTACCTTGTGCAATCTTTTTCCCCAAAGCGCCTATAAACCAGAAAATTGTGGGTAAACCTCTGTGGGTTCTGAGTCAGACGGTGCACCATGTGCTATAGGTATTACTACTACTACAGTACATATAGTACGTTCTTGAGTATTTGACATACAAGACTGGTGGAACCAATAGACAGTAGGACAGTGCCACCTCGTTTGTGTTCCAAGTGCCATAATGTATTTGCACTGGTTCATTTCCTTGCAGCCATCAGGATAAGGATGTGTGCTGCTAGTGTATTCCACTAGCACTGAGAATGGTTATGAAAATGTGTATTTTCCTCTTGAAATAGGGAATGGTCCCTGGCACATCTTCAGAAAATGAATCAATTAAAAATGTAAAACATTTCCTGAAAATTCTGCAGTAGAAGTAGCTACTATAAAACTCACTGAAATACAGACTTAATTTTCTGATTTGTGGTACTGCCTCTAAATCAGCTTAACCTTAAAAAAAAAAAAAAGTCTGCGTGGTTTAATGTGTTTCTTAGTTCTTGTAGACATGAGACAAATCTACTTTGCCACAGTACCATTTCTGCTTATAGAATCATAGAATGGTTTAGGTTCGAAGGGATCTTAAAGATCATCTAGTTCCAACCCCCCTGCCATGGGCAGAGACACCTCCCACTAGACCAGGTTGCTCAAAGCCCCATCCAACCTGGCCTTGAACACCTCCAGGGATGAAGCTTCCACAGGTTCTCTGGGCAACCTGTTCAGTGTCTCACCACCCTCAAAGCGAAAAATTTCTTCCTAATATCTATTCTAAATCTCCTCTCTTCCAGTTTGAAGCCATTTCACCTCGTCCTATCACGACATGCCCTTGTGAAAAGTCCTTCCCCAGTTTTCTTGTAGGCGCCCTTCAGATACTGGAAAGTTGCTTTAAGGTCTCCTTGGAGCCTTCTCTTCTCCAGGCTGAACAACCCCAACGCTCTCAGCCTGTCTTCGTAGGACAGGTGCTCCAACCCTCTGATCATCTTTGTGGCCCTCCTCTGGACCCACTCCAGCAGGTCCGTGTTCTGCTTATGTTGGGGGCCCCAGAGCTGGACGCAATATTCCAGGTGGGGTCTCACCAGAGCAGAGTAGAGGGGCAGAATCCCCTCCCTCGACCTGCTGCACACACTTTTGATGCAGCCCAGGATACAGTTGGCCTTCTGGGCCGCAGGCGCACATTGCCGGCTAATGTTGAGCTTGTCATCCACAAACACCCCAAGTCCTTCTCAGCAAGGCTGCTCTCAATCCATTCACTGCCCAGCCTGTATTTGTGCTTGGGATTGCCCCAATCCACGTGCAGGATCTTGCATTTGACCTTGTTGAACCTCATGAGGTTTGCACAGGCCCACCTCTACAGCCTGTCCAGGTCCCTCTGGATTGCATCCCTTCGCAAGTCAACTGCTCCATGCAGCTTGGTGTTACCAGCAAACTTTCTGAGGGTGCACTCAATCCCAACATACATGTCATGAACAAAGATGTTAAAATAGTACCAGTCCCAGTACTGACCCCTGAGAAACACCACTCGTCACTGCTCTCCACCTGGATATGGAGCTGTTGACCACAATTCTTTGAGTGTGACCATCCAGCCAGTTCCTTATCCACTGAGTGGTCCACTGGTCAAATCTATGTCTCCAATTTAGAGACCAGGATGTTATGAAACATCAAAAGTGGTAGTAGTAACAAACAAATGTTTCTAGTTTTGTCTGATCACTTTTTTTCATCCTTCTGTCAAGGTAGCAGGATGTGCAATGGTTCTATCATTTTCTAATGCTTTAGCCTTCTTCTAAGAACAAATTGTTAAAGTTGCAAAGTCACAAACTTATCTAATGCAGATAAAGTTTGTCTGTAGCAGAGAACTGTAGATAGTTGACTACATCTGAAGGGCAAAGAGAAGATAAGCAGGAAGGAATTTTCTTATTGTGTCTGGAGTGTGTAAGCAGACATAAGTTATTCAGTTAAGCTTGTTGTATGCTAAAACCTTTCCTCTACATTACTTGTATCTGTGTTAAAGGTCCAGTAAATCTTTCTCAAGGTTTAATGCTTGTTTTAAATGATTAGAAGCATCTTCAACACTTACGGCAACAGCTCTCAAGCTAACAAGTACTGTGGACATCATAGGAGAAAAATTACTTGTAGCTCTACTGCTGAAGCTTAATAGCCAAAAAACTGTTTGTAGCGTTATTAATGTTTATAAATCTGTATAAAATGTGTTTTTATGGGTTTTCTTGGAACTATTTTTATATGAGGGAATACCAAGATCATTTATCTGTTAGATAACTTCTTAATTTGTATCCATTTAATTTGCCAGGTAAAATCCTTAATGATGATACTGCCCTTAAAGAATACAAAATAGATGAGAAGAACTTTGTGGTGGTTATGGTGACAAAAGTGAGTAGTCCTTATTTTTGAAAAGGCAATTGCATTCATTTCATTCCTTTTTCATTGTGATGAGTGACTGTACATGCCTATCCTTAAAACTAGTGGAATTTGGTCATGTGAAAGTTTTTGTTAACAGTAAAGATAAATGCTTGTGCGAATAGAAATTAAATACAGCTTCACAGTCCTAGTTTGCCTACGCTTGTTGTTGTTGCTGTTCTGTGCTGAATGTTTACACCGAAGAAAAATTTTCCCAGTGGCTGATCTTACTGCTGTTTCTTCTTTCTTGTCTCTGTGTTGTTTTTCCAGTGTTAGTATTAAAAGGAAGAAGGGACCCTAGATAGTTTGTTACTAAATCCTCTGTACAGAACTATTCCACTCTTGCCATGCTGCTTTTCAAAACTCATGGCTGTTTTTGTCAAGTTCAACAGCTTAAACCAGTAGAGAAAGAATATATATGCCAATCAACAAACTTGTGAGTTTGTAATGACTGCAGTAGCAAATTAGAAGGAATGACTGTGATATGTATTTGAAGTACATCTCCTCTTAACTAGTTGCCATATTACTTGCAGAATCAAGCCACTGATTTTCGAGGCCTTCCAGACCCTTGGGATCTGAATAAAACTGTTTCATCTCTGTCTTGAGATATGAAGCTAATTTTGGAGTTAGAGGTCCTCCTTCTGACAAAGAAAACCTATATTCAGTTGCCCTTTGCTTCTATCTGGAGCTGGCTCATTAGGTTCTCTGAATGTAACTGTTATTACTGTCTTCCTGAACAAACAGTGTTCTAGTCTGTGGTTTGCCTGGAGAAGAGGCATTTATCAGTACAAGAAAACAGGTGCAGATGGGATTTCAGAGTACAGCTTTCATTTTGTTTATAGCAGAAGAAACAGAGACCTCCATGAAGAACTGCTAAATGCAATACCTTCTTGTATTAAAGGACCTGTGTTTTGGAGTTAGGCATTTCTTCAGTGTTACGGTCTTTTTGCTAAGACTTTGAGTTCAATTTCCTTTTTCGTGATTGTTTTCTGTATAAGACATGCTCTGTCATGTAAGCACAACTGCTAACTTTAATGCTCAGACGTGTTTTGGTGTTTTCCTTTGAATGCTTCTTAAAATGTTCTATATCGCGCTCATCATGTTGCAAGCTATTAATTCTCAACTCCTCCTTTCCTTTCAGATGAAAGGAGGAAATATATTTTTCCAAGTTTAAGCAAAGATTGTCTGAAAGTGATTCACCTAGAATAAGTAGTTGTGTTTTGTTCAACTATTTCTCCTGATAAGGTGGAGATGAGGGTCAGCCTTGTCAATCCTTGGGGTTATTCATAGGTAAGGGACTATAGTGATGCAGCTTTCAAAAACATAATTCCATCCCTTAGCTGGAACTTACATGTGTTCTTAAAAAGTGTAACTTCTGTATAACGGGATTAGTACTGCATCCAAGGAAAATTCATGTTTCCAATAAAGATGTGAAGGTTAAATTACAATTATATGCAAGTATTACCCACTCTGAACTTGTTGCTGTAAATTTGGTAGTCCTTGATTCTGCTGGATTTTTGGTGCTCACTACAGAACTCAAGTATGTGAAAAGTTACTTACGTGGTGCTTTGCATGTGAAGAGTGCATAAGTAAAGCTTGTTGCAGGCTAAGTTTAAATTTTTTAACATCTCATTTTCCAGCAAATAGCATTCATAATGAAGTGTGATTTCTGTCTTTATCACTTTTTTCCAAATTTGAGAGATGAGAAAACCTTATGCTTGTTACGCTTGTCAGATGTCTTTTGTCAGCTGTCTTTTGTCAGCTGTTTTTGTTTCTTCTGAAAACTGTGCTTTTGTAAAACACAAGATTGTTCTCATGTTTAGGGTATTGTGGTCTTAAAATATTTAGATCCTATCTTTGCATTTCACTTCATACTCATAGTATGACTGCTTAGGTGTCTGAATAAGTACTTTAGTGACACTGTCAGTTGCCTGTTTTAATACAACAAAAGGCATTATGGAGTTAATGTTATGCTTGATGTTGAGGCAGCAGTGTCAAACACAAATGGTCTTAACAGAACTTAATCAGCGTGTTGACTATAGAAAGCATGGGTTTAGGAGCTTTGTGCTGTGTCTGAATCCTGTTGTCCTCCTATAGCCCAAAGCAGCTGCTGGAGTGACTCAGCAGTCAAATGCTACTACTACCACTACTACTATCTCGACAACTGCAGCTCCCACACCAGTCACTGCACCAACCCCTGCTGCTGCCCCTGTGCCAGCTCCTGCCCCTTCACCACCAGCACCAGATGCAGTTGCTTGTGAATCTGCACCTGTGAGTGCTCCCAAAGAAGAGAACACAGCAGAAAAACCACCTGAGGCACCAGCTGCTGTCAGCCCATCATCAACTGACAGGTATGAATGAGCCCCACAAATGGCTTCCCTGTCCTGTTGCTTCTAGTTCTGAATTTAAATTGAATTTTCTGTTACAGTGTTAGTCCAGTCACTTTCCCTCTTCTACATTATTTTGCTTCTTAACTATAACTTCAGTCTCTAACTCAAGTATAACATTACTGATGGTAAGAAGTGCCCCTCCCCACTTACACCTTCTCCTGTGGGAAGTGGTCTTGGGACGAAACTTTTGGAGTGGAGAATTAAATGACACAGGACTTGTGCTCCCATTAGGCATTTCAGAGTTGCTGTGGCACAAGTTTCTTTTCAGACTGAGAATATTCACCTGCGTGGGATGTACTGTTCACAAAGTTCTTAAAGACTTAGAGGTCTTCCTGTGCTGTTCATAGACCTCTGATTGTGTTTTGAATCATGTTGGTTAGATTTGAACCATAAGTAAGACTGTAAGACATAAGACTATTGTAAGAGTCTGTTAATTTCTGGAAAGAATCTTTTCTTCCAAAATGTAGGATATAGTATTGCTCTTAATCATGTAATGTCTTAAAGCTACAAGCTTATTTGTTCTGAATGCTCCTTGGCTCATCTGCAGGTAGTTGTGGGAGTTGGGATAGCTTTTAACATCAGGTTTTTTTACATTTAAGAAAATGAGATGGAAATTAGGGGTTTCATCCCTGTTGTATACTGGGGCCTTTTTTTGCTTGCTTTGAGTTGCTTAAGTATTGCACGGGATAAAAATGTTGTTAACCATAATTTAATGTTAACTGTAATTGAAGTGCTGCATAGCATCAAATCTTCGTTTTTCACACACTGGTTTTCAATTACTTGTGTGTTACTCATGTAAATACTGGTGCATAGGACATTAATTTTTGAAGTGGCTGCATTTAAACACCGTCAAATATTGATTTGATGATAAGGAAACAAAACTTGCAATTCCCTAGTATCTTGAAAATGCCATCACAAATTTTCTTGCACTAAATACCCTAATGCATGATTTAATTTTGCAATTCTGGGAAATTGACATCTTTTTAAAATGGAATACAAATGAAGCTTCATTTATCAGTCAAATAACTTAATTTTTTTTTAATGTTAATGGGTGGGGGCTTTGCTGCTCAGTTTGACCAGTAAGGTCAAAGATTAGATTAAATCTTTGATGCTGGAACACTGCTTTCCAGATTTAAAACTGCAGTAAGGGAGCCTCAGTGTACATATTTAACAGGAAGCAAGAAAATAATTTGACAAATACATTGTAGTTACCACCTGCCTTGATTTCAGTGAGTACAGTTTGTTTCTGATTTGCTTTAGAAGCTAATTTACTAAGGCCTGTGAAGATTTATTGAGCCATGGCCAGGCAAGCTGGTGTCCTGTTTCGCCTTTGATCTTTTTTAGTTGTAAATCTTAGCAGTGATAGATGCTAGTGAAAAATTCTTGTTGGAATAAATTTTTTCTTACATAAAAATTACATCTCTATAAATGCCTTGTTAGAGTTTTAGTGGCATCTTCTGAAAACTGATTCAGATTAATCTGATGATCTTTCACTTACTGATAGGAGTTGCTGACTCTGGTAGCCTGATGCAAGGTTGCTGCGGCTCCATGTCCCCAGGTCTATCAAGAATCAAGATTGAACATATATTCCCAGTACATACACACAATATGTATATACCTACATACATGGCTGGCTGCATAGGTCAACACAGTCAGGAAAAAAGCAGCACTCGAGCAACCACACACCACCAGTAGTCCCATACTGTTCCCCTCTGGCTAGCTGGGGCAAAGGCCACCAGTGTAAAATACATATGTACAACCATACAAATGAACAATATGAACTTCTGCAGTAGCTGGCCTTAGGCAGTCTATGCTGATATCTGGCCCCTAGATCTCCCAGTCTCCCAAGGTTTTGGTACCTGGGCACGTGACTGCCTGAGCCCTCCAACCCTGCTCCAGTTGCTGGTACTCAGATTCCCTTTGCGCAGACACGTGCGCACGTACACATAGAAGATCCACGCGGGAATTGGCTGTAGACATGCACTGAACCTGGTAGCTAGTTGCTCGATCCCCTGGTTCTCCCAGTTGCCTCATTCATGGACACACAAACAGGTCTCTCCACTAGCTGGTTGAGGCCTATGACATTACCAGTAGCAGACCCCCGGATATTACAGTCTTTCCAGCAGCTGCTCTCTCAGACCCTCCGGTCTCTCCAGCAGCTGGCTGTCACAGCCATTCAATGCCGAGCTCTCAAGCATCTTACCCTACTCGCTGTAGTCAAGCTCGGTGCTTGCTGGTGATTGCACACATGCTGGCGAATGTATCCACACAGAATATGTGTGCACTCTGGTCTTCAGCTGCCTACACTGCAGGCATGTAGACCCCCTGTGGTCCCCTATCCAGTCACTGGCACCGAGACTTCCATAGTGTCTGGTGTCTGCGTTTGCTGGCTCCACAGATACACGGATCGTGGTGAGTCCTGGTTCCAGCTGTGGGCATGTAGACTTCCATACACACACATGCATGTAGAATAGAGATACCCCCCTCAGCATGACAAGTAGTTAAAAATGGAATTTAATTAGAAAGCAGGATGGACCGGTGATGAGGTGCAGGGCATGGCCAGGCAAGTGCTGTTTGCACGTGACCGGCCCTTTTTCTCCTCTTTTTGTTCCCTTTACCCATGCTTTTCATTTGCAGGGTACCTTGATGCTTCCTTTTCCCTGTCTTTGGGTTTTCCCCTAGATATCCCATAATAAGTCTTGCACAATCCCCAAATGCTTTTTCCTGGCACCCCATGGTGAGTCGCACCACTCTGGGGCTGTAATGCCCTTGATCTGTAAGGACACCTGGAGAGCCTCTCCCCTTGACCGATCAGGGGCATCAGCCCGGGCCCAAGGGGCTGATGCTTTACGTTGCAGCCCTGGGAGGAGCCAGGAAAGGGGCACCCTTGGCTCTGTCTGAATTAACTGGGGTTCCTCTGCCTGGTGGTGTGCCCTGTGTTCTTTGGTGTTCATGGAGGTGAGCCTTTAATCCTCTAATTTAACAGCTTTGATGACTTGAGATGGAGTGATTGCAAATGTTAGCAGTGTATATTGCTGGGAAAGTACTGGGATTTTAATAAGTGATTACTGCTGACCTCCTTGGGTCCTCATTGAGGTCAAAGCAGTGACTGTGGGGAAGCATAGTGAGACTGCTGTGGGCTTTTGAAAATCCACCTTGTTCTCCCACCTTTTAAAGCATTCAAGCAACCAGATGGCTAATCCCTGAGCAGATGGGCAAGAGCCAGACTACTGGGGGGAAGGGGGGAAGGTTTGCCTTGTGTTAAAAATGATAGCATTGTAAGTTTGTAAAAATCTGGTCTCACTATAAGACCAAAAGAGAGCTCTTTGGAAAGCTTTATTGGTCTTTTAGAAACAAAAGGGGCTGTTAGAGTTACAGCTGCTGCTGCTTTTTTTGAAAAACAGGAAGTCTTCCAAAGTTTTGTAATTACCATTGCACTTGTCTTCGTCTTACAGTACAACAGGTGATACATCTCGATCAAATCTTTTTGAGGATGCTATAAGTGCACTTGGTAAGTGGAGTGTTTTTTTAATGTAGACATTATTTTGGTGCAGCAGAAACAAATGACGGATTAGCAGATGTTGACATTCTCTTCTGTATCTGTCATTGTTAAAGTTACAATCAAAGTACTCTTCTCTAAGACATGAAGTTGGTATCTTAGAACCAGCATCAAGAATTTCTTTGCTGAAGAATATTTCACTTCATATATTTTTATTGTGTTAAAGGAAGATCCTTATCATTCCTGTTTTTTTTCCCCGTTTGCCTTAATTTCTCTTCTAACTATTCAGTTTGAAGTGGCTTGAATAGAAGACTGGACATAAATATGTATACGCTTTTCTTTTCACCTTTATTTCCCAGTGTGCAGGTCTGATAAAATGGCTGCCTTTATTATTCACTTGTTCCAGCTTTGACAGTACTGTCTTTTGATGCATTTAGATTAGATAAATTCACCAAATCTGTTGCTATCTGGGTTGAGGAATGAATGCCTCCGTACACTTATAGTCAATTCACTTTTTTTTTCCACTGTTCAAATGCCTTTGTTTCTCAGTGGAATAAGCAGGGTAAAAACAATAGGAAGTTCTGCCCCTCACGCTGATTCTGGTGGCTAGGAAATTACTAGGCAAAACCACAACTCATTACTCCTACTTAAATTTTTGGAGGTTTTTTGTTGGTTTTTTTTTTTAATAGAGTGTAGCAAATTAAGGCACAGAAATAAGGGGGAGGAGGGTTTTTGATTTTGTCTTATCTCTGTAAACCTTTACCTGCAACTTTGTACAAAAAGTTAAACTAATTAGAGAGTTTCACTTACATTTTTTTGTAGGGGTGTGTGGCTATATTGGAGGCAGGTGTTGTGATTAAGCAGCCCAAGGTGATTTAGGAGCAGTAGTAATGTTTTACGTGTATTGGTGGTAGCCACCAGGTTTAGTCTGTCTAACTGCAGCTTAGGTCTTGTGTTATGCCATGCTCTTTTAAGCTGAAGAAATGTATCAGCTGAAATAGCTGATAGATACTACAGGAGACAACCAGTTGAGTTCTGTTACATTTTTAAAGTGACTGCTGCCACCAAAGGTGCTGCAGGCTTCATTAACCATTCATTAGACCTTGGTGGCTGAGATGTGGTCACCACAGATACTCATGGTAACAATAAAGACCAACAAGTTTAATTAAAGTGGTGGTCTTGATTCAGTTGTATTCAGGCTTGGGAAAAAAAATCTCCTTTGAATGTAGCAGGAGAGCATCACCTTGATATCCATTTTGTATGAAAGTTCTTTGATTGATATCTGATACAGTAAATCTGTATGTCCCTGACAGTTTGGAAATAACAGGCATTGAGTGTAATTTCCTGGGTAAGCATACTGCAAAGGTTATGCCAAAAATTTTCAAAGGCAATGGACATGAACTCTGCTTCTTTTTCTTTAGAAACTATCTTAAAAAGAACTTGCTTGCACAAATTCATGTAGTATGTTTTTACATCCTAAGTAGGATATTAGGCATGTTCTTACTGTGGCTTCTCAATTGCATTGTCTGAAGATAATTTACTTCACTTTCAAAACAGGGATTTGTTTCTACTGAATTGCTTTTTTTTTTTGAGTTAGATATGCTGACTGAAAACCGATGTGGCTTTGTGTGCTACATGAAGATCTGCACGTCTTGCAGTTCCTGTGCAACCGTATCTTTCACTGGAGCAGCCTAACCTTTCTTTAGGACATGGAACAAGATTTATTGTGGGCAGTGTGATGAACTGGATTTGAAAGTTAATCCAGCTTTAAAATGTTATTTGAAAGCCAAAAGCAAAGATCAGAATCAGTTCAGCATTGACATCACAAACGTGCCCAGTAGCACTATGGTAGAGGCCTGACTCTGTATCATGACATTGCTGATATGCAGTTCCTGAATTATTGTTCTTGGTCTTACTTATGCACGACTTGTGTAAGTAGGCTGTACATGGAGTATGTGTGCCCAAATTCGCAGTAATTCTGTTTCCTTCTTTGGTTTTTAATGATGGCTTATGTAGCAGTCTGTCCAGAGCAAGCTGACCTTCTTTCTTCTGTACCAAATCTCTCATACTGTTCTGGTCTCCACCTAGCTTGTATTGAAAGAGCACTACAGAAATGTATTAAGTAGTAGCTAATTGGATCAAAAGGTGTTCTGTCTGCTGTTTACCTTGATTACTCTGTTAGCTATAGTAAGGGTAAACTAGTGCTGTGTAAGAAAACATGAGCAGTAAGTTTAGCAAAGTAACTGTGTTGGGACAATTGTTGGCTTGGCTTTTTTGCTTCTCTGAAGATATGTACAGAACTATGTATCTTTAGACTGAAGTTTAGGTGATTTTTTTTTTTTCTTTGAAAAAATGAATTTATATGTAAAATGATTGCTCTTGTAGTTGTATATGAAGACATGAATTTACCATTCCTTAAACTCAGGTTGGCACTATTACTTTGAAGTCTGAACGATAAATACTCAAATTAGCCAAAGGTTGTAAATCCATTATTTATCTTATGGATAAAGCACAAGTAGCCTTGGGCTAGGGCTGTCTTGTATCCTTTGATACCTTTATCCAAAGTAGGAGATGGTATTTTAATGCTTGGGTTTGGTTTTGGGTTTTTTTCTGTTTTTTGCAGGAAGATAACCTTTAAGATGTTGCTCAATTACAGTTTATGATGGAATAGTTATTTTTTTTGAATCATTATGAAAAGAGATAATTTTCCTAATGATACCATTAGTGGAGTGATTAGTTGTCCTTAAATATATAGTGTGTGTACCCTTTTGTCTTGATGGCTGCAAGTGTGGGCCAGTTTTAGTCCATTTATGCTGTAAAAGGTGGGGGATTTGATGTTATGGATGTCTAGTCAAATACATATGAATTAAATGGGATAACTTGTTCTCCCAAACCCTCACTGAAGTCTTGAGTGACTTTCCTAGATATATCTTTGTCTTCTGCCTGACTTGAGGTGGACTATGTTAAGTTGATTAAATGACTTCGATCAGCAGCAGCAGCACATAGAGATAGACAGTTGTAACTTGGTCATCGCTATTTGTCATCTGTCTAGCATAGTGTAAAGTCTTTACTGGGAAAACCCTCAATGGCTAACATTTTGACAGACAGATCTCTGCCTAGAAAGTTTAATTTCCAAACTTGCACTGCAGGAGACTTTTCTTGATTACATCAGAAATTGAGTATTAGTTGAGGACGCCCTTGACCTTAGATGAAAGCATAAAGAGGGAATATTATTTCAATTACAAGTACGGAAGTATCACAAGTGCTGCTTTTTTCAATAGAAGTTTGCATTGTGTTCATTACCGTCTACTATTCCAATCAAATGCATAATGAAACCACCAGAATATATTTGGAGTTAAAGCAACAGAACCATGGCAGATTTAATGTGAGCTATTCTTTACTCCTTAATGAACAACTCAAATTTGGGTAGAAATTAAATTTGTTCATTGAAACTTTTTTGTGCATTTTTCCTGTATACCCTTAAATGGTGGTCATGTTACTTCTAGTGACAGGTCAGTCCTATGAGAATATGGTGACTGAGATCATGTCAATGGGCTATGAACGAGAGCAAGTAATTACAGCGCTGAGAGCCAGCTTCAACAATCCTGACAGAGCAGTGGAATACCTTTTAATGGTGAGCAGTTTATTTTACATACATGTTGTTCTTTCACTTTTGTTTTGTCCTAGCTAAAAAATAACTTTAACTTTGATTTACTTGTTATTTTGTATATTATCCAATCAATGAGAGTAATACGTGTTCATAGAGGAGCAATATCTCTGAGCAGAGCATCTGGAAGGCTGAGATTCAGATTTTGACGGGTAGAAAATACTGAAGTCATCCCTAACTACCTCTGTCACTTCTTTGCTTTTATTCTTTGATTTGTATGGATATGTATGTAAAGGATGTCCAGTTACAGTGATAGTTTTAACTGCCGATGGCTGGCTTAAGGAATGATTTTATGTCACACCTTAGTGACAGCATTAGCTGTACTTTTGTATTAGTATCTGTAACATCACAAAGGTATTTTTTTAGCTTCCAGTTCATTGTTTTTACTAATTATGCACAGTGTTCTTAATAATATACTTTCCAAACAGAAAGGTTGGAGAGATTTTTTGAAGTGTGCTTAATTTAACTGGTGTTTTAATTAAAGCAGTATTTTGGAGAAGAAACAATTTCTCATTTGATAAATGTAGTTTGAAGGGTGAAATGAACTTTGTTGGCATGAGAGGAAATAGAGTAGCTTCACTGTAATGGAAATCTGGAGTTGTTTTAGGGACTTTTTGGATTACTTCTCATTTCATACTTTAATCTGACAGGTGAATTGTAACTGCCAGAGAATCTCTCAGGGAGCTTGTTGCTTAATCAGTATTTCTGGTGCATTTAGTTTTCACTCTAGCATACCATTTTTCCCTGATGTAGTTTTTCCTTGTTTCAAGTCTGAACTTTATTAAAATATTAAGGGCAGATATCTTGAACAAGTCCTTGCAAAATATGTGTGTATTGAATTTCTGATAGATTGATAAGAAAACTGGCATCTTTACCTGCAGTTATAAAAGTTTGCTTTTGTTAATGATGTTTTTCTTCAGTAGTTACAACTACAAGTCACTGGTGTGCTTAGTACTTATATTAATGTTCCAAAGATCTTGTAACCTGCAGTTTTTAAATAAACAAATATTTTGAGCCCATGAATGTAAAAAGCTCAGTTCTCATCTAGTATTGGGTCAATGAAAAGTGGTAAGTACTGTCTTGCCCTTAGGGTAATGCAGTAGCTCCCATCTGTCTGCCATAAGTCTGGAATCTCAGACCTCTGGAATCTTAAATGTTTGTTTTTCATGCCTTAAAAATGTTAATTTTACTGTTCATTTAGTCGGTAGATATACCATAAATCCAGTGCCTCCTGTAAGTGTTGGGCTTGTAGTGCATGTACACTACACACATCTACAGTGTGCAGTGCTTGTACACTCAGTCTGGTATTTTCCCTGCTCTAGCTTATTTCTGTTTGGGAAGTCCTGAACAGAAATATAGCATCCCTACGATGGAGTTCAGTACATGGCATGTTTGCCAAATAGATTAAGTCTGACTGGTCTGAGCAGTTCATTTCTACTCAATAGGTCCTGTGTTTAAAATGAGTCCTTCTGTTGTATATGCTGGTCCCTTACTATTTCATGTTATCCTTTACTGAGAATATCTTTTCTTTCTTCTTCTTCCTCTTCCTGCTGGAAAAAGGAGTGGGGAGGAACAGTTGTGCTCTGAGAGACCATATTAACTGGCAGACTTCTGCTGTCCTTCTAGAAGAATCCTGTTGCTGCAAATGGTCTTTCTAACTGTTGTTGATCTGCTGGCATCTAAACAAGTTCCTTACCATCCCGCTGCATCAAAAAAGCTTCTCTTTAGTTGATATTGGTCCATTGATGACACTGTTCTTTTACCCTGTACTTTTGGATGCCTCTGAGCTGTTATCAGTGTTACCTTTCATATAATCTGCAGAGTAGGATTAGGATGTTGAGAACTGTAAGTGTATACCACTGTCCTGGTTTAAAGAATTGGTACACCAAAGGTACTTGTAAAGTGTTGGAAAGAAAATGTCAAAAGAGTATCTATGCTTAAATTGTAGCTGTTTCTTAAATGAGCCCTGAAAATTCTATGGTTCAGAGGACAAGCTGTTCAGCTTTCATGGCTTCATGGCTGACGATCTAGATGTATCCTACATCCTTGAGCTGTGGTCATGAAGGAGGTCTCGATTCCGAAAGATGCTGTTTCTTTTTCTATGCCCAAGACTCATCTTTGGAGGCATTTAGTTTCAGATCTTTTTTGATTCAAGGATTTCCTAACCCCTAATTAAGAAGGAGTCCTGCTATTCCCCCAGCAACCAGACAACTGGTTGCAGCTTCTTTCTTTGGAAATTTTTAGGAACCAATTCTTTACTGTGAGGGTAGTCGAACATTGAAGAGGTTTTCTAGAGAGGCGGTTGTTGCCCCAAGCCTATTGGTGTTTCAGAGGCATTTGGACAATGAAAGAGGTTCAAAGAGACATGTTCCCATGTCTCTGGTTAATTTCTTTCCAGATTGTGTGGCATTGATAATCTCACTGTTAGCATTGTGTTGCTAAAATGTAATTTTATTTGCATAACAATATAACGTATTGTAACAGTATATTTAGTTTAACTTTTTATTCATATAAAATATCTTAGAACAGGGTTCAAAGCAACTATTTGTTTATGGGATAAAATGTATTTTTAAACTGATGCAATGCATGCTTTCCTACTGTGCTATACAAACCACATATTTTTCTTGTCAAAAAATAAATTACATTTCTTACAGTATTTTCTTCCAGTTGTAATTGCATACCTATCACAGCATCCTGCTTTGTATTTGCAGTGAAAGCATTCATGTGTTTTCCTTTGGTCTGAAAACTAAATCACACATGAAGTGAAACAAATATCGTTTAGCATTCTATAGGTAATTATGTGAACTGTGTCTTTAGGGTATACCTGGAGATAATCAGGCTGTGGCTGAACCCCCTCAAGCAGCAAGCACTGGTGCCTCTCAGTCTTCAGCAGTGGCAGCAGCAGTAGCAAATATACCTACGACTACTAGTTCATTAGGAGGTAAGAAAGGTTATATTTGAGAGGATGTGATAAACACATGCATTTAAGCATTCTCTGCTTGAGTGAATTTTAAGTTCCTGGTGGTTGTGAGCTGGTCGAAGTGAACTGGATAAGAGCTATAACATGGAAATTCCAAGTGTGGTACTTGCCTGGAACTAATGGCTTGTTGTATGTGGATATATCTGGAATAAAGCATGAAATTTCTAAAAATGCCACGAACTTGCACAAATCATTTGATTCAGTATTCTAGATTTAAATATAAGACCACAAAGGTGGAGTGGGTTGTGTTTTCTCTCAATTAAACTCCGGCTTCCTACTTCTGTGGCTAACTGTGCACTGTCAACTGTGACTATACTATGGCATTTACTATGGAACTTACTATGGAAGCTGGAATATCAAAGGAGAAACTTGCAATAAGGCCATGAGCTATAACACCCGAGAGACCTGTGCATGACCTAGGACTCCTCAGTCAGCAGTGCAGCACATGGACAGAGCGGTTGGTGCCTGCTGAGGAGAACTCTGTCTTAAAGGGAAATAAGTACATGAAAGGAGCATAATCAAGGAGTAGGAGAGGTCTGTCTTAGGCTGTGGCAGAGATGGTGTTCAAGATGTAAGCCTTGATAGAGGCCAGAATGTTAAACAGGGGGTAGTGACAGGCACACATGGCAGTATCCTTAAAGAGAGAATAGAGGGAGTGGGATATTTCAGAGCACTTCAGACGCTGCTGCGTTCAAGGCAGTACCTAACAGTATAAGATAAATGGGAAGGCAAGCCTTACTTGAGAAGGACAGAACCAGCCTATTGCAGGAGGTAGAGAATTCTGTTCTGGGCATGGAGACAAGACAGTAGTCTGGGTAGATGTCATTGAATGAGGTTACTCAGAGAGGTTACATAACAAGAAAAGTGCTGGAGATGGAGGGGAGAAGGCGGCTGGATCTTAAGAGAAGGCTGGGTGAAAAGAAAATGCATTGTTTAACCATAGGATAGAGAATTCCCTAGAATCACGGAATCATCTAGGTTGGAAGGGACCTTGAAGATCATCAAGTCCAACCATCAACCTATTACTGCCAAAACCACCACTGAACCATGTTCCTAAGCACCATGTCTACATGTCTTTTAAATACTTCCAGGGATGGTGATTCCACCACTTCCCTGAGCAGCCTGTTCCAATGCTCAACAGCCCTTTCTGTGAAGAACTTTTTCCTAATATCCATCCTAAACCTCCCCTGGCATAACTTGAGACCATTTCCTGTTGTACTATTGTTTGTTACTTGGGAGAGGAGGTTGACCCTCACCTCCCTACAGCCTCCTTTCAGGTAGTTGTAGAAAGCTTAAAGATAGAGTAAGGTAGTGTGAGGAGGCATGCTGTTCTATTCTTTAGTGAGGGGTTTATTTTCTGCTTTCATGTCCTGTTTCTATCTACAATTACAGCGTATGTATGCATTTTATTAAGAATATGTTGTCTCATTGATTTTTCAGGACATCCACTTGAGTTTTTACGAAATCAGCCTCAGTTCCAGCAGATGAGACAAATTATTCAGCAAAATCCTTCTCTGTTACCAGCATTGCTACAGCAGATTGGACGGGAAAACCCTCAACTACTGCAGGTGAATCTTAAAACAACAAAACAATGCTGATAATTTTGATTTAGCTTTATAAGAAGGAGATAGATGTTGATGTTAACTGGGGTACTGTGTTAATAGTAGTTACAACATTCTATTGTTGGCTTTTCAGCAGTTGTACAGAACATACTTTCCATGCTATTAGGAATGAGTCTGAGTGTATACAGGTGCAAGGGGCACCAGGAAGAGGAAAGGGTCACTGCAATTGGATTGAAACATGAAATTGCATTTTTCCTGTTTAGGTTTAATAATTTTTCTCTATGTGCTTTTTACACATTCTGTTGACTACTTAATTCACTGAAAGTAAATATTCTTACTTTCCTGCTGGCAGGCTTAAATGTGTTTTATTTCAATATATTTATTTGTTTTATTCTCCCATGCATCACAGCAAATAAGCCAACACCAGGAACATTTTATTCATATGTTGAATGAGCCAGTTCTAGAGTCCCGCCAAGGTTTAAGTGGCAGTGATGATGGTGTCAGCGCTGGAGGAGTAGTAGCAGAAGTTGGAAATGGTCACATGAACTACATTCAAGTAACACCTCAGGAAAAAGAAGCTATAGAAAGGGTGAGCCTTTCTTATTTGAAATGTTGCTTAGCTATTGCTGTAGGGTGTTGACTCTGGTGCATGCTTAAGACATGCTGTAAACTTTGTTTAGGCTCAGTAGTTCTGCATCATTTTTGATATTTTATATTTGATATTTTGTAGCTGCTGTAGTCTTGTTTCAAATCACATCTGTTCTTGCTTTATAGCAAGTGAGTCTAAAAATCTTTTGAATCTGTCTTATTGAGAAGATGCAGAGCCTTTTAAGTGATCAGAGGCTGTCTGTAATAACCAATGATTGAATTGGTTTCCCTCGGGATTTGGGAACTTGGGCAGTAATTCCGCTTGCAAAAGCCTCAGACTGGTACTATTCTAGATCATGCTGTGATAGGTTTCCAGGTACAAAGGTGTGTCTGACTGAGCACTGTTTGCAAAGTACTTAGATAATAAGAGCTCTCATAGTTAAGTAGATTAGGTGAAGTCGCTACTTAACCCAGTTATTTGTCTTTCTTTGAGAATTACTTAATTATAGCTTTCTAAAAATACACGTAAACATGCCTATAAAAATAGACTTGGGGTGGTATATTGCATTCATAAATACTGTGTATAACATTGACTAAATATGGATTTGTGTAGATGGCATTGCCTCAGATTTTTCTTAGAACAAATTGCAAAGACTTATGTCATACTGTGGTAGTGGTTTTATATATCAAAGGCAGTGTTTTTCAACTGGCAAAGCAAAAGGTTATGTAAGGATCATAGAAAAGAACAATTTTAATATAGGTGTCAATTCTTTAGAACTCAAGGCAATTGACTATTAATAAAATTAGTCTAATAAAACTATTTGTCCATGTACTTCACAGATCATCCTCTGTAGTCTGCTGCATTTCCTTCTAAAACAATTTTATGCAGTAGAGCATTACCTCTACAATCTGTACCTGTATGCTTCTTTCCTTTTGCATGAAAGACACACTTCAAAATTTAGGTGTAGTAGTATTACAGTTGACACATTCATGCTGTTTGTAAGCATGAAATTAAATCTAAGAATGGTTGATAAGGGACAAGAGGATAGTGTCTTACAGAGATTTGATCTGCCCTATATGTAAAATGCCTTGCAGGTGCTGTGAGGATTTTAAGAAAACGTCCAAGTGGTTGTATGTACTTGCCTTTGGCTACAAGAAAGATTGGTTTGCTGAATGTCTTTAAGTGCAGGCTAAACCCATTTCCCTTGGCACCATAATAAGCTCTTCTCTAGTATTCCCATCCCCTGATGTCATTGTGTCCCGGACGTTAATTAGTTCCTTGACTTCTGAAATACAGATTGCTCTCCACTTACTTCTCATGGCTGCAACGTGTAGTCAGTTTTTTAAAAAGGTGAAAGTCCAGTTGGAACAATTGAAAGTATGGCTTAAAGCAAAGTATTGGGCTACCTATTAGTGATCACAGGCTGGGACCTTTTGTTCCAGGCAACTTTTGTTAAAAATCCTGAGCTTTGTGTAATTAATAGTTTAAAATGGGCATTGTTTGAAGTTTTTTTTTTTTCTGCAGCAGTGCAGTGTGCCATTCATTCCTGACATTACTGTGACCCAAATCTCTTCTAGTGACTTACTGTGGCAGTGAAAGAAAAGTGACATATTTTATGGTGCTTCATTAGACTCTTTAAATCACTTTTTCAAGTGAGAATTCTGGTTACTAAAGACAGAGATAACACCTTGTTCTTTGCTCACTAAAGGCTGCATTGAGCTAGGCAGCAGTGTTTGTTTCAAGAAGGCAGTAATTGCTTAAGTGGCATCTCAATATACTAGACATACAAATAAGCTTAATATACAAAATGTACTTTCTAAGTGTGTTTTTTTTTCTTCAGTTAAAGGCATTAGGATTTCCTGAAGGACTTGTGATACAGGCATATTTTGCTTGTGAGAAGAATGAAAACTTGGCTGCCAACTTTCTTCTACAACAGAACTTTGATGAAGATTGAGAGACATTTTTTTTATTTCACACCTCACACCAGTGCATTACACTAACTTTGTTCACTGGGTTGTCTGGGATATTTGGGCTTATATTCATAATGCTTGGTGTATGGCATATGGGGGGCGGGGAGAAGAGAATATAGGAAACAGCAAAGAAAGAAGCAAGTGTGTCTGCTTGAAATTAGCAGATGGAGGAAAACATGGAGTGTAAAATAATATACAACCAAAAATCAGCTTCTGCAGGTAATTAGTTTCTTCTGTAAACTGTAGGTTAACTTCTTCTAGGTTTTCACCCGTATTGTACTAGTTCCAGAAGCATAGCGTAATGCCCCGCTTCAAGTCCCTTTCTACTTAGTATAGGTGTTGGAAGTAGCCTGTGCTACCTAGATTCTACAATCTGTATGTCATGGCAACACTGGGTAGCAGCTTTGTGAAATCTAAAAGATCTGAGCAAATGTAAACATGAATGCCAAAATATGGGTAGTTATTTTGCTTTTTCAGGTGTGTTAAAGTAGTACAAGAAGCGCAATGTTTTGTTTAATGCTGGATTAAAAGAATGTTAGTTGCTTTTTTCAAATGAAGACCCATTTCAGTTAAGTGTCTCGATCATTAAGAAACATCACCCCTTCCTTTGCCCCCCTCAAATGATCTGAGAAGCTATATATACACACAAGTAAAATTATTATCCTGTTTATGGGTTTTTTGGGGAAAAATGATAGGTATCTAATTACTGTTCACGTCAATGTTATGTTGCAGTAAAGGTTTTCAAAGCAATAGATTGCATGTTTGGTTTTGTTATATGCGCTCTTGTGAATTTAATATTCTGACAGCAAACAAAATGCAAGCTTCGTTTTTGTCTGCTGCAATGAGACTTTATCAAATCAAATTTCACCTTCCTACCTTGGTTGAACCAGCTTTTACAATACAGCTATAAGCATCTTGAAGATATTTGTGTTCTGTTGCTCTCGAGTAGATTGTGATGATAAAGCTATTTCTGTTCCGTAAGGACTCTTTCGGTTTTATTCACTTTATGAGGAAGAAAAGTTCATAACTTTGAGATATCAAGCAAACAGTCAAGTTACTCCAACCCAGAAGAATCTGCACTCATACCTTTCTATTGAAAATATGTTCTGCTTATAGTTTTGAATCTTAATTCTTGGTACCTGCTTGTCATTTTTTTTTGTTTAGTCGTCATAAAATGTAACAATCTTTTTTTAATATACATTGACTTTTAGAGAAAATTTTGCCTATCATTGCAGTGCTAGCAATGAAAACAAATTCTAATTTAATCTAAAGCTATTATGTGCAACATTTCCTGAACACAGCTTGGGGATATTTTGAGTTTTTACTGTTGTATTCCAGTTTACCTGGATTACAAATGTGTCTCTACAGTATATATTAGTGGTACAGCACTGAGCTGTTGTACTGCTAATGATGTTGACAATTTAGTGGTACAACTAAAAACTGATTTTCTGCTTAGGTTTTGTATCAGTGGATTAACTACTTAACTACTACTTAAGCTTAAAGTATAAGTCAAGTGTCTTGAGAAAAGAGACTGAAATGTTTGTATTTTGTTTCTTCATTGGTTGACTGTAGTCTGTTAAATAATTATCTGCACAAAATAGTGAAATGTATTAAAGCCTTTTTCTTTCTATCCTTAGGCATCTGTGATGTTTTTCCACATAATGGGTATTTTAATTGTTCAGATTTTATTCTTTTAAAATTTCATAGGTGTATAATGTCAGAATGATCAGTAGCACAACCCAGATCTGTCAGTATGAGGTGTGATACCTCTAAATAGAAAATAAGTCTTTCATAATGCTTTCATGTTAAAGGACTTAGCATTAATACTGGAGTCAGTCACTAGACGAGCAAAATAGATTCTCAGTATATTTATGGACTGGAAGAGATGGATTTTGATTTAACGCTCTGCTGGCAACAAAAGAGCTATTTTTTATCTGTAAAAGGACCAGCTGCCACGTACTTGAAAAATGCCAAATTGATAGAAGGACTTCTTGAATGTACTTCACTACATAGCTAATACCTAAGACAGAAGCTTTTAGTTTGTGGGAGTCTTCTGTACTGATCAAATTGCTATCAGAAATAGCAATTCCTTATCTAGAAGGTTGGAGACTAAATGTATTTGAATCAAAGACTGTTGAGCTTGGTCATTTGTAACTTTGTATGCTGAGGGACTGAGGGGTTTATAGCTGCTGTGGTTGAAGCCTTGCTAGCAATTCTGTTCCCATTTTTTAGCAGTGGAACTGTGTTTGTGACTTCTGATGAACAACAGGTGTCTGACCTTATATGCGAGCAGAAACTGTTATCTGTTCAATAGTGGGATACCTGCCAGAGAGAATCATGTATCTCTCTGTAGTTGCTGCCAAAAGGGCAGAATCGATGGACCTCGTATGGTGTGGAGAAGGTAAGTGTGACCTGAACAAGTTAGGTAAGCTGCGTAGGTATGCTGTGTTTTTTTTTCTACCAAGTACTACCAGGAATTGTCTGCACAGAGTGCTTTTCAGCTTCTTTGCTGCAGATCGCTTAGGGATTTGGGAGCAGTCTCCTCAGGACTTTGTGAACAGTAGCGAAGAAAATCAATTATTTCTTCTTAAGTTTTGCTACTGGAGTCCTTACCTTTATTATAAAATTTTAAAGTATCTGCTTAGTGAAAACCTATTCATGATGAATTTTAATTGGGATTAAAAAAATTACTCTGAAGTCATATTAATTCAATATTTGTTTATTCTTATGTCCTCTGTAGAGCTGCATTTTAATGCTCTGGTTCATTAACCTTGTCCAGAATCCTCTTACGAATCTAGCTAAAATCTAAGAGATTGGATTGATGATATGCTTTATTCTTACCACACTAAGAGAATTTTTTAGGAATGTGAGGTAATCCCATGGCTCTGATTTTGAAGTGTCAGATTGAGCTTTACTTCAAGAATACACATGGATGAATGAAACTGGGAGACACAAAGCCAAGTACTTAGATAATGTAAGCAGATCTGTGGTTTCACTGGTGTTATGGTTTGAGGAGCCCACAACAATTTATTGTCATTTAGACAATTATTCTATCATCCAATGACCCCTCCCCACACAGGAAGGGGAATCAGGAAAACCAAGGAAACTCAAGGGTTGAAATAAAAGGTCTCAGGGGTCCAGCATTGGTTCAAGAAGTTCTCAGGATGGCAGCCATCACAGGAGAGAGAGAACTTCTCAGCAAATTTTCTAATTTATATTGAATGTGACATTCATGGTATGAAATAATCCTGTTGGCCAGCTTGGGTCAAGTGCCCAGGTCCTGCTTCTCCTCTTGCCTGCACCTCACTAATTCAAAAACACTGAGACCTTGAAACCCACATACCATAGTTGCCTTAAAGTACATATTTTCACAAATTCAGACACCAGAGTCTTCTAAAAGTGCAGTTTTCCCTAGCATTAGAAGAGACTGGTATAATGGTATGGTATAATTCAATGGAAACAGCAAGATGGAAGTGAAGAAAGAACACCTTAGCATTGATGTTTTTAGTTCTTCTTCCTTGCCTGGTTTGGGGTGCCAACAAAGTGTTCAGCAGACTGTGTTTTGAAAAACCATGTTTTGAAACTACAGCTATGTGGTTGTGAAGCCACAAATTATAAAATTTTGTGACTTCACTAAACTAACCAGAAAAGTAGGCTTTTTCCACCTGGGATGAAATGATGTACGGGATTAATTTAATTCTTAAATTACCCCAAAATGTATGGCTGATCAGCATTGCTGGTGGTTAGAATTTATGGCTTCAGGCTGTAGCTGATGCTGCTTGCTTCTAATTGTCAAGTGCCAGTGCTGTACTTATATATTCTATGAGGAAATATATATGACCTATGAGGACATTAACCTTTGTTCTTGTTAGCACTCAACTTCTTTCCTCCATCCTGACAGTAGGAAATACTTACTGGCTAGGCAAGAAAAATAAATATTAATAATACACAATTTAACTCCAGTTCTAATGATAGCACATTTTATGAAGACACTAGCATCTGTGGCATTTCCTGTCCAGACTGCAATGAAATTAATAAAGACACATGCATATTCTTCAGTAATACTAGTAGTCTGGAAAAATAGTAGTAGACTCTAAAGGTAATTATCCCAACTTCATCCCTTTGCTTTGGCATTTTCCTCAATGAAGTCTTACAAAACAGTATCTGGTATAACCTTTCATTTGCTGAAAGTCTAGTGCTAAAAATAATACTTAAGTGAAGATTTTGTATTCTGTATACCGATGTAGCTGCGCCTAGAGACCTGGAATGCAAAGTTTCTCTTGCTTTCAAAATAGGTACCTTTCTATTTTGATGTGGCTCAACACATCAGTGCAAAGTCTGTGTGCTGCAGAGGGCAAAGAGCAACATCCTTGAAATTCTTACTGCCTGAGATAGGGATTTTAGATGTGATAGACGATATTCCAGTAGGCATCTCTCTTTACCATCCCAGGGGAAGGATTCATTGCTCTCCTTGTAATGTGAAGCATTTGACTCTAAATGTGCAGCAACCAAAGATGAAACAACGGGGCAATGTCTCCCAAGTCCCTGTGTCGCTGTATCTGTAGAATTGGTCAAAATCTTGTAAATTCAGGTACATATTTTTAATTATCTATTTGAATTAACCATGCTTTCCTTCCCCCAAGCCCTGGTCGTTACCCTAAATCTCCAATTTTTTTTTTTCTTCTCTTCACTATTGGAGAAAGTATGCAAGCTGCAAAGGGAGTGCTGTCAGCTCCTCTTAGAGAATAGAAGAACAAGATTTCAGAGGCAGGAGTTGAAGTGTTGAATGAGGAAATGGTCAGTCTTCTGGACGGGATATGAAACAAACCAATGAGTGCTGAGTACCTGGGATAGAGACTTCCTCTGTAGGGAGGTTAGGTTGAAGGAAGGAGTCTGCATCTGGGAGAGGCAGTAGTGTTTGTGAAAGGGCATACCTGAAAGAGTTATACAATATGCTGAGGGTTGAGAGGAATGGAGTGGTGTGGCAGGACCAAATAGAGAGTCAGCTAATGAGCAAACTTTTGGTGGGATTTTGCATGTATACATAACCAAGAGTTAGATTGATAGAGAAGTTAGGAACAGAATTAACACATATTCAAGGAGACTTCAAAGACAGAGGAATGATGGGTACCTTTTCAGCCAATAGCTCTTTATCTAGTACTTTGCTTCTAAAACCAGCTCTAACTGAGAGGTGATAAAGAGGTTACAAAACAAACAGGACAATAAAAAGAAACAAACCGGTTTGTACCTTGGCATAGATCTCACAGACAACGTGTAGTCTTGGGTAGTCTAACCGCACTGAGGTGCTGCTGTTGCTTAAAGGTGGAGAAAAAAAGTAATTTCATTTTTATTTCTAGTTTCACATGACATTATTAAGACCTGATCTGCTCTTTGAGTGTCTTCAGGAACCTTTGTTGCTTGAAGTGAGAAAAGTGAGTGATCCACCTAAAGTGTGCATTTCATAGTAATACTGCTGCTTGCTTTATTTGTATCTCCATGTAAAATATCAAATTCCCCTTTGGCAAAGGGCAGGATTATGTAGCATACCAATGGAGCAATGCTGCAAAGTTCATTTGGACAACTATTTCTGATGGGATTATGCCTCTTGAGTGTGAATGTAACTTGTGACCCATGTGTATGTGTCTTAAATTGTAAACCGTGACCTGTGGGAAGCTGCCACAAAACCTGGGAATACTCAATCTCAGAAGAGCATCTGGGTTAAGTTGAGAAGCTATCAGAATATATAAAACGCAGCTATAAATCAACAGAGCCATATTTGTTTCAGCTACAATAAAAAATTAAAGTCTTGCTGTATGAGTACGTAGCTATATTGTTTTGCACATTTCTCAGAATTTTAACTGGCTCACTGGTACACAAATACCAAGGACGTAAAGTACACAAAAGACCATTTTCTACACCTGGTTAAACTGTGTGTGCAGTGCCTGGGTTGCTGTTCAAAATCAGTGGCAAATTGACATTCTTGAAACACTGAACCTCAGTTTGTCGTGAACAAGAGTGATGATTTTGTTCACACAGGATAGCAGAATGGAGAGCTGTTATTGCTGAATACAGCTGCTTGGCATGACTGTCTGTGGGAAAGGCATGTAAGCAGCATTTAATGGTGGCTTTGTTGGCTGCTGCTAGCAATGAGGGTAGTCTGTGTTTTGAGTTCAATTCAGAATTTGCTTTGCTTCAGAGTTGTTGGAAAGGATCTGTTGCTTTGTGAACTTACTAAAGAGTCAGCTTTGTCACTTGTGAAATATATATCCTACACTGCTTAAAGGGGAGGCTAGTTGAAAGCTAAGAATGCAAGTGCAGAGAACTGAGAAGGTCACGCATGAAGTGATAAGACCTTAGCCTTTTTTTGGGAAGAGTCACATTACTTAAGCATACTGATGCAAAGTGAGACTGAAGTTGAAGTCGTGCATTTGATGCACTGTATCTACTGTTTGTGCGGTCAGGTGGCAGAGAGAAAGGGGTGTTTTTAATCAGAGAGAAATGTCCCGTTGGAAGCTGGTGTGGCAAGAAAAATAGGTTTGAGTACTGGGGCTTCTTTTAGTGCATAGTCAGAATTCTGCCACCTTCTATGTCTTCAGATTTTGAAATTGAAGACACTGCTGCACTTTCTTTTTATTGCTGCTCTGCTGAGGTTTGTGGTGTCTTTAGAATGCCGTATTATGCCTTAATAAGCCTTACCATGCCCTAATAATACCTTTTGAATGCCTTATATCTGGGTGATTAAGCCTCTGTTTACATAAATACGTATCTGAGTGGTAAGATGTTATTTGCATGATTGTGGTTTGTAGGTGGAGAAACTGCAAGCTTGTCATCATACTGCTCGTTCCATCTGAAAAAATTTGTTTGGCTGTCACATCATTTTCATAGCCTGCATGGAACAATTAGCTTATTTTACAATGTGGAAGATTGTTTTTGCCCCTCTTTATGTAGCTGCTTCTTGGGAGTTTTGCTTTATGGCAAGAAGAAAACAGGTAATTTGGAACGCTGAGGCAAATGAAACAAAGTTTTCTATATACTTACGTTTTACTAGATTCTGTTAATCTCTAGTCTTGTGTGTTTGTAGACACTCCAGCACCCTGAAAAGCGCTGCAATTTTTTTTTTTCTTCAGTAGGAACAGTAGCAGGGTCATCATTATGCAGTGGACTTAATCAAATGGAAGTATAGGTTGCTTAATTTTAATCCTGCTCTCCCTTCACCTCTCACCCCAGCCACAGTGTTGCTCGTCTTCATGTTAACACTTGGATTTTGTAATTGTGGATTGAACTACACTTGGGAGACAAAAATGAAGAGTGAACAGTTCAGCTGTCAAATTAAATTAGCAGCTACGGAAGTGGAGATAGAGGTCACACAAAGCTGACCAGGATTCTTGTATGGCGGGCTTACAGGGTAACTCAGAAGAGAGGAGAAAGGGACAAAGTGATTCGCTTTGCATTTGGGTCAAGACAATGTAAAATGTTTGCCAGGTGAATGAATGCCAGGAAAATGAAACTCTGCTGGGACTGTAGAGTTTAAGTCCTAAGTTAGAGAGTCTAACAACATGCAAATGAGGGGTCTAGAGAGGATAGATAACTGAAGCAACCTCTCTGTTGTTTATATGAGGGTTTTCATAGACATATGAAAGTATATGCAGCTTGCAGTACCAGGGTTGGACTTATGTTGTTATTTCTACTGAAAATTGCATCACCTTTGTCATGCAAACTGAGTGCAACCTCATGATGCCAGAATGTATACTACTTCTTAATGGAGTCTGTTATCCCAAATCTGATTATGTAAATCTGAGAGCAAATAAAACTTTGGAGGGCTTGAGCTTGTCTGAAGAGAATGGACTAGAGTTTGGTTCTGTGCTTGATTGGCATACAGGCTGTTTGGCAAATCTAAGCACCTTAAATAGTGTAAAGGACTAACAATTACACTCAGAAAAAGTAATGATTACGAAGAAGGTGGGATGAGGGATTTGAAAGTATTTGCCATTGTGGGATTTTGTAGAAAGCTAACTTCACTAACTGAAATTCTTGATTTACATCCTCTATTCTAAGATCCTCTGATCAGTTTTTTTTCTCACTTTTCAGCTGGAAGAAGACTTCCCGTACTTGCTGTCTGCCTGTGACTGTCTTTTGGGTTTTGTTTTTTTTTTTTAATATAAGATTCAGATGAAAAACAACTGTGTGGTTTTGGAAAAGAATACTGGGGGTGAGGGTAATGCATTATTCTTTCAAATTCTTTTAATTGAGCAGAGGTACTAGACATGGATTTTCTTGGATGTAGTATCTTTTTTTTTTTCCCCCACCTATGTTCTTGGGTTCAGGAAAAGGAAAAAATATGAGGGTTGAGGTTTTTTTCTTTGACTTCCAATGTTCGGTGCCCAGACAGAGCTTCTGTGATGCAAGAAGTCTGGAAGTCTTGGCTATATCCATCATACCCATGTCAACAAATTTCAGAGCTTGTATGTAGCAAGTTAATGTTTATGGTCTGTGTATAAACAATTATCTGACCTATTCTGAATATCCTGGTTTTACTGTTAATGCACAGACTGCTTGTTCATTGTAGGCATGGGAAGGTGGCTGTTCTTGACTGCTGTGAGAAATTAGAACACTTGAAATCCGTAGGCTTTGAAGTTTGGACAGGACCAGTGGAAAGAAAGAGAGCACAGGCAATCAGGCCTTGGTGAAAAGAGGCAGAGTTTTTGAGCTACTTGGACTAAAAACAAACAAAAGCAAATAAGACTATACTGTGCTGCTACAATAACTTCCATTTACAAATATGGAGGTCAGTAATGAGTGGTGTCCCTCAGGGGTTAGTACTGGGTCCAGTCCTGTTCAATATATTCATCAATGACCTGGATAAAAGGATAGAGTGTACCATCAGCAAGTTTGCTGGTGGCACAAAACTGGGAGAGGTGGCAGACATGCCAGAAGGCTGTGCCACCATTCAGCGTGACCTGGAGAACTGGGCAGAGAGAAACCTTATGAAATTCAACAAGGGCAAGTGTAGTGTACTGCACCTGGGGAGGAATAACCCCATGCATCAGTACAGGTTGGGAGCTGACCACCTGGAGATCAGCTCTTTGGAAAGGGACCTGAGAGTCCTGGTGGACAACAGGATGACCATGAGCCAGCAATGTGCCCTGGTGGCCAAGAAGGCAAATGGCATCCTGGGGTGCATCAAGAAGCGTGTAGCTAGCAGGTCGAGGGAGGTCATCCTTCCCCTCTACTCTGCCCTGGTGAGGCCCCATCTGGAGTACTGTGTCCAGTTCTGAGCTCTCCAGTTCAAGAAGGACAGGGATCTGCTGGAGAGGGTCCAGCAAAAGGCTACAAAGATGATTAGGGGATTAGAACATCTCTCATATGAGGAAAGGCTTAGGGACTTGGCTCTTTTTAGTCTGGAGAAAAAAAGACTGAGGGGGGATCTTATTAATGCTTATAAATACTGAAAGGGAGGGTGCCAGGGGGATGGGAACAGTCTTTTTTTTGTGGTGACCAGTGATAGGACAAGAGGTGACAGGCACAAACTTGAATATAGGAATATATTCATAGTTCCTATAGGAAGTTCCATCTTAACATGAGGAGGAAGTTCTTTACTTTGAGGGTGGCAGAGCACTGGAACAGGCTGCCCAGAGAGATTGTGGAGTCTCCCACTCTGGAGACACTCAAAACCCGCCTGGACGCTGTCCTGTGTAACGTGCTGTAGGTGACCCTGCTCAGGCAGGGGGGTTGGACTAGATGATCTCCAGAGGTCCCTTCCAACCCTGACCATTCTGTGATTCATGCTGTGATTCTGTATGTAAAACTTGAGCTCTCCATTGATGGCATTTTTATTAATTTCTTTTTTTTCCCTTCCTTGCTTATGTATTATTTTGAGATGTTCCATTTTGTTTGGCAACAATTTGTGGCCTACTTGCAGATATTGTGCAGATGACAGGGTATGAATCACCAAGTTATGGCACGTTCAATTCTGGAAATGAGTCCTGAGAATCTGGAGCATCACCTGTCCTCTGCTGTCAGCAAATATCTGGGAATGCTACTAACAAAGTTCCTGTCACCTTGTTCTCGTTTATATTATCCTTCAAGCAGAATAGCACAATTACAAGCTGCTTCTTTAGATGAAGTGGAAAGACTCTGTGGTTTTCATCACCATCTGTGAACCTCAAAGGAGGGAATTTGAATCATTTTTTCATATGGGCGACCTTAACTTTATGGTCAGGTTGGCAGATGGATGTGCTGTTCACACAGGGTCATTTTAGGTTTCAGGATCATTTGTGTCTAAGCTTATTTGAATAACGAAGGACATTGTTCTTAATATCATGAAGTAACATTCGAGTCAAATGTTGGAACAGGTTGCCCATAGTGGTTATGCTGTCTCCATCTTTGGAGGTTTTCAAGTCCAGACTGGTTGAAGCCCTGAGCATTCTGATACGATCCTATGGCTAAGGATCTCCTGTGGTCTCTGATCCAGTGTCTCAAATTTAAGTACTTTTGTCATACAACCTTACCGTTCTGGTGGGGATGTAACTTCTGTGAAGGCTTATCCTCAGTTTCCATATCCTATCCTTTCTTTTGTTTGTTTGGATTTTCTTTTGAAGTGTAGAGGCTGACTAAAGAGCATTTGAATATTCAATTCTGCCGCCTTTATCCAGTGTCTCTTCATATTTTAAGCAGACTTGTAGAAATTAACAAAGCAAGTTTGTCTGACACTGTTAGTTCTTTAAAAATTGATCAGTGATGTCAACAAAAATTAAATTTGGCTTAAATGTATTTCTTTCTTACGTTCTGATGTGTAAGGAAAACAAGTTGCAGAATCAGGTAGAGTGAGCTGACAGTTCTTATGCGATGATGTGTGACATTACCATAAATTGAAAAAAGAATTGATGATTAAGGGGGAAGTAGCACAGTGGCATTTCTGAACAGAATTAATTTTCTTTGTCAACATGTTGTTTCTTTGGGTGGAAGTTGGGAAGAGTTGGAAATCTGTCCTACTTCTTGTAGCAGCTGGTACTGAAAATTTAGAAACAAAACCATTCTTTCACCACTAACCATTGTGCAGTGACTACTTCTGTCACATCTTCTGCTCAGGTTTTTATGCTTTGGAACTTGCACATTCCAGCTGTCTACAATGAAAAATGAGGTTTTTGTTATCCTGAATCAGTGTGTCAATCCACGAGGTGTAAAACAACCTAAGTGTTTATCAAGACTTTTAGGAGCCAGAAGGTCAAAGCTCCCTTTCAACCACGAAAGTAAAGCATTTGCTTCTTGGGAGATGCTTGCTAGAATGTTTTCTGATCCTTTGAGGTTGAACTGCTTTAGTCTCCATGCCACTAAGTCACTTTGTTCAATGAAAAATGACAATATGAAAAGGAATGTCCATGTGGAAGCTTCTCACAGGATTTGTCACCTGATAATCACTGAACAATTAAGAGCAGATTGGGGGCGGGAGGTGGAATTCCTGTTCTGGAATGACAGGGTAGGAGACAGCACCAAATGAGGTGCTGTAACTGTCTGTCTACTGTTTCACTTCAAAGGACCCCCTCATTATCAGTCCTGAAGTTGCCATGCACCTTTCTAGCTGTGAGAAATGGAGGGACAGAAGAAAGCATTTGCTTTTCAAGCCTGTCTCTTTTGCTAATGCACACAGTCTGAGCTATCTTAAGCCTATAAATTCTTGAACTTGTTCCTGAGTGCTAAAAGTGTCTTGACAAACCAATGAACAGAATTTTCCGCGCTGGATGCAGAAAGAAATATTCAGGCGAAGAGAGTACTCTACTGTGTTCCTGAATGAAGGTCTACATTTTGAGTGCCTGTCTGCCAGGCCTCTGTCTGAATTTGAGCCTGGGCAGACTGAGAAGGAGGCAGTAGCTGAAAGAAAAGCCACGCGCTGGATGGGTACTCAGTGCAAACAAAAGAGCCATCTGCTGACCAGACAGTATCATATTGTACAGGGTTTTCTGACAGAGAAAACAGTCATACTGCTGCTGTTTGTGTGAGAACAATGTGCTTGGTGCTGTGAAGTACTCCAGATGCACCCTGACAGTATAGGAGTAAATCTTTCACACCATTAGGTTACTCCTTGATGCCAATCTGAGAGCCTAAAAATAGTCTTGTCTGCTTTTTAGACTTTTATACACTATAAAGCAGTGGCTTGTTTGCATGGTGCCTGTTTTCTGTACATCTCTTTGATTGTATTAGCAAGTTAAAAAGCTTGTAACTGCTGTCCTCTTTTCCATCCCTTCTGGATCCAATATTGGAGATTGCCTTTGAAATAACCACTCTGACAATAAATGGAGACTCCATGGTGACTTGAAAGGCAGCTCCTGCTTGACTAACCTGATCTCCTTCTATGACAAGGTGACCTGCTTAGTGGATGAGGGAAAGGCTGCGGACATTGTTTACCTGTACTTCAGTAAAGTTTTTGACACTGTTTCCCATGGCGTTCTCCTGGAGAAACTGGCTGTTCATGGCTTGGATGTGTGTACTCTTTGTTGGGTAAAAAACTGGCTGGAAGGCTGAGTGCAAAGAGTGGTGGTGAATGGAGTTAAATCCAATTGGCAGCTGGTCACAAGTGGTATTCTCCAGGGCTTGGTACTGGGGCTGGTTCTGTTTGGTATCTTTATCAATGACCTGGACGAGGGAATTGAGTGCACCCTCAGTAAGTTTGCAGATCACACCAAGCTGGGCAGGAGTGTTGATCTGCTTGAGGGCAGGAAGGTTCTCCAGAGGGACCTGGACAGACTGGACTGATGGGCTGACGCCAATGGTATGAGGTTCAACAAGGCCAAGTGCCAGGTCCTGCACTTGGGTCACAACAACCCCACACACTGCTACAGGCTTGGGGAAGAGTGGCTGCAAAGCTGCCTGGCAGAAAAGGACCTTGGGGTGTTGGTCAACAGCTTGCTGAATAGGCGACAGCAGTGTGCCTGGGTGGCCAAGAAGGCCAGTAGTGTCCTGGCTTGTATCAGAAACAGTGTGGCCAGCAGGACTAGGGAAGCAAGCATCCCCCTGTACTCGGCACTGGTGAGGCTGCACCTCAAATACTGTGTTCAGTTTTGGGCCCCTCACTACAAGAAAGACATTGAGGTGCTGGAACGTACCCAAAGAAGAGCAACAAAGCTGGTGAAGGGTCTAGAGCTCAAGTCTTATGAGGAGCAGCTGAGGGAACTGGGGTTGTTTAGCCTGGAGAAAAGGAGGCTGAGGGGAGACCTCATCGCTCTCTAACACTACCTGAAGGGGAGTTGTAGCAAGGTGGGGGTTGACCTCTTCTCTCAAGTAGCAAGTGATAGGACAAGAGGAAATGGCCTCAGGTTACACAAGGATGGATATTAGGAAAAAGTTCTTCACAGAAAGGGTTGTTAAGCATTGGAACAGGCTGCTCAGGGAAGTGGGGGCACTGTCTCTGGAGGGATTTAAAAGACATGTAGGCGTTGTGCCTAGGGACATGGTTTAGTGGTGGTTTTGGCAGTGTTAGGTGGATGATTGGACTTGATGATCTTCAAGGTCCCGTCCAACCTAGATGATTCTGTGACTTGAAGGTGTAACTGATATAATGAGGGAAGAAGGAAGCATTTCTCAGCCTCCCTGCCCAAAATAACTCTGATGCACTCCAAGTCACCTCTCTGTTGTGTCTTGTGTCTTGGTCTTGCCTTATGAAAAAGATGGTGCCTAAATAAAAATGGAAGTGTGATTTGCATCAGTTGGCCCAAGGCTATATTGCACTACAGTGCATAGTAAAGGACCCTGTTATGTTAAATTTCCTCCTGTCCCTGCAAGTCTCCTGTAATCATTGTGGAAATCTTGCTCACATGAGGGATAAGCTGATCTGTGGGTGTTGTTGCTCATGGCACTTGTCGACCCGAGAGGGGTTTACCTGTGTGGTACCAACCTAGGAGGAGCTCTGTATGAGGCATTTGAATTACATCTCAGCTTGAATATAAGTTTGAGTTTTATGGTTCATACAAAGTGGAGGGCTAAAATCTCACTAAAAGTGCCCAAACAACAGCTCAACCTTCGTGGGGATTTTGGTGAGAGTTTGGTTTCTTCAGAAAGACCAGCTCTCTGGAAAACTTTTTTGAAAGTGGATGCCTCATACTACATTTTTGGCAGCTGGGTCATTTGTCATCACCTCAGCAGCAGTGACTTTCATCATTCATGGCAAGAAAAAAAATTTAGAAAAAAGTATAATTAGAAATTAGCCTTATGGGAGTTTTTGGTAACTATAGCAAAGGACAAGTTCACTTGTACAGAACAGGTCAACTGACACATAGCCTGCCCAGCCTGCACCCCTGTAACTAGGTTAGCCTGTATCATCTCTGCTTTCATTGGAAGCAGCTGGCAGTGCTGAAGTTGAGTACTAGGCAGCTTTCGATCGGATGCAGGCTGATAATTGTCCTTCTCAGAAGGCACTGCAGCTTGTTGAGACTCAGCATGTCATGTGAACAGGAATGTGTCTTTGAAAAGTCAAGCCGTCTTTGGTGATATGTTGAGTGCACATACTGCAGTAAAATAGTTAACTGAGGAAGTAGATTTTACTTGTCCAAAAAAACCAACCCTCCCCCCCCCCACAAGTAGTCCTTTGAGTGCCAGAAATAATAAAGCCTGGTTACTTATGGGTTTGTGTATCTTAATATACATTAAGCCCTCATAGAACTTTTCCCTGTGTTGAGATGTTGATGAAACTTCTCTCTCTCAAGTAATTTTTTTGGTTTCTAACTGCGTATGGATGAGTTTGTATGACAGTTTGCTTTTCTGTAGTGTGATAATTTTTTCTTTGGCTGCTTAACCTCCTAGGGGCACAAAGCTCTGTCCCAGTCAATTTTGTTGAATAGGTTTGGGGGAGGATTAGAGATGGCTAGATGAATAGATATGACCCAAACATACTTGAATGTATCAATCCCATTGATACGACTTTTTAGGAAACAAAGTTCTCTTCAGAAACTTAGCAAAAACCTCAAACCCTAGAACTGAACTCTAGGCATATGAACTTGTCATAAGTTCCCTGTGTTCCATTTTGGACATTTTCCTCTGCACAGAGTGCCCATCCAAAATTTTTGGATGAATAGCCATTATCAAGCCATTCTTTTATTTGCTGATGGATATCTCAGCTGCTCCAGTTTTTCCAACTGCCTTTCCAACTAGGGCTGTTTTAAGAGGCCTTTATAATTTTTAAGTGTCTGATAAAGATGCAGTGACCTTCAAGGTAAAGCATGGGATGGTCAGTGTTGCATAATTACATTTCAGATATTTTTTTTTTTTTTAACGTTTCCAGGTCTCCCATTAACCCCTCTGCAGGTTTTGTCAGCACCCCATAAAAGCAGTATGTTACAAACGTTCTAGTCATCTTCACAACAGAGTGCTGGCTGCTGCCTGAGTTTCTGATGACGCTGATTTTTTCCAGACCCTTTGCAGAACAGGAGGAACTGAAACAAAGACTCTTAGGTTCCCTCTTGGAAATTCCACTTCTCTTGAAGGCCTCTTTCCAAAGCCAGAGCACTGTAAGGAAGGCTAAGCATAAATAAGAGTCGGACACTGTTTAGAGTACAGAAGGCTGACAAACAGAGCCATTAATTTTCTTTTTGCAATAGAGCAACAAAGGATATTGCAAAGGCCAGAGCATCTGCTGATGTAAATTATGATAGTTTCACTGGTCAGGGGATTCATATCACTTCATCCAAGCTGGGAATGTGTGTGGGAATGGGGTGTGGGAATGATGATGATTTACATCATCAATCTTGAGGGAGACAAAAAAGCAACATTAAAAACAAGTAATCTGCTTAGGTCGATATATGGGGCATTAAAGGTCTACTTTAAAATAAAATAGAAGCAGCCTACACTTTGTAGTTAATTTGGAAATGGGGTTCTAGTGACTGTTTATACAAGTAGTGTGATTGTATGGGCAGGTGGTCTTGTTAAATGTGAGGCTTTTTGTTTGTAATTACTGTCTGTACAGATGAAATAATGTTAAGAAAATGCAAATTAGTGCCCTGTTCTTGCAAATGCTCAAGTACTCATATAAGTAGGTCCTTAGACTTCAAAGGGGTTACTCACATGAGTGAAATGAAATGCACAACTGTTGTGTTTTCATTCTCTTTTTTTTCTAGGTTGGTGTCTCCTAGTGTGACTTATGATGCTTTATTCTGAAAACTAGACTAAGCTCTTCTGGAAATTCCTAGTGTAATCTCATTACCTGCTTATAAACAGCTCTCTTTTCTTTTTTCCTTTTTTTTTTTTTTTTTTTTATTTTCCTCTCCACATAGTAGATTACTTTGCTGTGCATTGCTTTCCTGGGTATTAATGAAAGGCTGAAATTAACTTCTGGCTGGTGACGCTCTTGCCAGAACATGCAGTCTGGTCAGTCATCAATCAAGAGACATGACAGATGTATTACTCATCTTATTCTGGGATAGCCAACTTCTGTATGTGTTGGGGACATTCCCGGTCCTGAGCAGATGTCTGAAGAGAGCCGGGCTAACACAGCCAAGTTTGCAAGGGGCAGCGTGTCTCACTGCTGCTGACTTTGATAGGGATCTGTCGTCTCTCTGCCTCTGCTGCTTTTCTTGCAATGATACTCCTGTCCAGTTGCATGGGGCTGGGGCAGGGGAGTGGGAAGAGGAGAGGTCAATAAAATTGTACCGTGGGCTGACAGCTAACCAAACCTGTTTAACATTCTCAGTTGTTTGTACAGCATAATTAATGGTGCATTTTATATTCAGAGGACTCAAGTGACTTGGTTTACAGATACAGCTCTGAGAGTAGGTACACGTGACCCAACCAAGGGGCATTATAGCTTGGCTGATTCAGCCTAATTAGTCCTAAATGCCAAATGCACTAGG
>NW_009649181.1:361488-387311 GCF_000708025.1 Charadrius vociferus
CTGAAGTTTTGTATATAACTTTGTATGCTGTGTTGGGCATGCAGCGTTTTGCTTTTTACCCAGATTAGAAATCCTGTTCTTCCCCTCTCCCATCTGCAGTGAATCCTTCTTATGTCTGATTCTGACACTTCCCAGGCCTATCTGCAGGTTTGCATCTGTGCCTCTTGGTTCACAAAGGTGAACACAAACAAGTCCTTCATCTAACTTGCATTAAAGTCGATGAGAGTCTTTCCACTCACTTCAATGGCAGTCAGGAGTGAGTCTTTCATCTTTCCTTCCTAGAAACTGGTTGGTTTGGGTCCCTTTTTGTTCATCTCGTTCTAGCCTTTGTCCCCATCATGTCTGAGCACTTCAGTCAGCAGTAGATTACTCTGTCTTGTTCTGGTACTTTTACTCTGTTGCGTGATGAGGCTGGGGAATAATAGTGTCTCCATTATTCTGCATGTCCCCATCTTTAACTGAGGATAAGTGGCAAAGATGAAAGGCCAGATTTTCAAGATGTGAATGACAATCTGGTGTGATTTTTTTTTTTTTCAAAGGTATTTAGAAGCCACCACTTTGTTCCTGGTTGGGTGTTTTTTTGGTTTGGGTTTTTTTTTTTTTTGGGGGGGGGAGTGTTTTGGGGTTTGTTTTTTGGGTTTGTTTTTTTTTTTTTAATCCGGAAAAGACCCAGCATTAAATAGCTTGAAAAAGGTCATGGGGAAGGTCTGCTGCAGAGGAGCTGAAGAGGCATCAGTTCCATATCTGTTTCTGAATGCTCCCTTTTCTGAAATACAGATACCTCTCAGTCTTGGGCTTCACCACACACCGGCTATCCAGGCAAAATGTCAGCAGCAAACACCTGAGAGAAACCCTGTGTGGAAAAGCCACTCTTCTGCCATACACGATGGTGGCTGTGGCCATGTTTAAGCATTTGAGGGCTTCTCTCCCTTTCCTTAGTTACCAGTTCTCATTTCAGGGAGCTGTTTGCATGATTTAAGAGAAATCTTAAGCAGACTAGTATTTGCAAGGCTCAAACCTCACAGAGTGACCATTATGTATGAGGAAGCTTTCAGAGGTAAAGAGCAGCCCAGTGAATTGTTCCTTTCATATAGGAATGATATAGGACACACAAGGATGTGACAGATGAGAAATCTGCAAAACACTCATTCGAATTTGTACTGCCTGTTGACATAAACCAGCACAACCTTCCAGCTCTCAGCTTACTAGAAGATTTTGCCTGGTTTATGGCTGCTCTGAGGTGCTCAGGTATGCATGCTGTAGCAATTAGTTATGCTAGCAATTAGTTGTACTTCCAAAAATGGAGTCCCTCATTAAAGCTTGGCCCAAGATGTGAAGACCTAGCATTTCACCTGGAATCTTTGAAGTCTCTGGATGTTGAAAGTCTAATAGTAGTAATATTAATAATAATATGTAAACACTTCCCGAGTGTGTCACAACCACATGAAGGACAGACTAAAGCATGTTGGTAGGAATGCAAGAAGCAGCAGAATAGAAGTTTGAAGATACTGACTGCACACCTTCATGATAAACATCACCATTTTAGTAGAAAATGTGTCACTTCGACCAAATTTTCTTCTCTGTTATACTGGTACACATTCGGGGCGCTTCATTGCATAGCTGAGTCTCTAAGATTACATAGAGAAGGACCGGTGTTCTCTGAGGTGAGCATGTGACTGGTCAGCTAATGATAGCCATCATACAAAAATGTTGCTAAATGATTGCTTGGAAGGTTCAGGGAAGTGTATCCTTGCAACCTTGGCTGACAAGTAGGAGATCATTAAAATAATCCCTGGAGTATGGCAATGACCAAGCTTTGCTCCAGAAGCTGCTGTGTTAGGAAAGAGATTGAAGGTTTAAAACACAACAACTGCCATTGTTGGTTAAGGAAAGTTTGTGGCCCATATGCTCAAGAATATTTTGAGCCAACAGAGAGCATAAATGGTGGGAACTCTTCTATTCAAAGGACCTTTTGCAGTTGACAGTAGACAACTAATTCTTCCTGAGCCTTAATAAAGCCATCTGCAAAAGGTGTTATGTCCTTTGTCAAACGATACAAATAGGGTACTGTGTGGAAAAAGTAAAGTTTTTGAGCCTTCGCAAATGAAACCCTTGGAAGCTACCAATTGGACATCCATGAGGACTGCTAGCTGGCTAATTTAGTGTTTTAATAGCCCTCCAAGGCAGGGACGATATTGGTTTACAGAGCTGAGACCAAAATGACACACAACCTGTGGGGAGCAGTGGTGGTGTTCTTTCCTTTCCATGTGCTTCTTGTTTGTTGGATTCGATGGATGTGGGGGTAAAGGGGAGGGAAGGGAGAATAGGGCCTTTATGCTAGAAAACTAAAGTCTTTTCAGAAGGAAAGTCAAATGAAAGTCCAGTCCTATGAAAGTCTGAAAGCTTTTTTTTTTTTTTTTCCAAAAACAGAGACATCCTAGATACATTAGTTTGCAATCTTTAGTTGGGGGTTACAGATTAAAACACATGAAGGGAAAGGAGACAGCATTATGCATGACATAGAGTGAAGTCTCCAAGTAAGGATGTAGTGGGCCATATTTTCAGGAAGGAGCTGTGCATTTAGAAAATTGTTTGGATGGACTTTACCAGGAGGTATCGGGCAAACTTTTAGAAAATCTGAGGCCTTTTGTAGTTAACTTCCTGGAAATTGTGCATTACTTCTGAAAATGTAAGTCCTTAGGGCTTGTGGGCTGTTCTGAATCTCTGTGTGCACCCAACTGTCCTGTCACTCAGGCTCTGTTGCGAGGACCTTCAGAGCTGGAAACTAGGGAAACTGATGAGCATTACAATAAAATACCTTCTGCTCTCCTGCCAAGAGTTTTGGGCTGAACAAGGGTATTACCCTTTTTAGGAGATTAAATTATGCTAAAGCACAGAAGATGAAGTCCCAGGGACTTGGGTTTTGAGACTTAGCCACGTGATCCTTGCTGACAATCCATGTAATTTATTGCAGAGATCAAACAGCCCACTTGCTGTGCCCATGCCAACCTGACCTGCTGTAGGGAAGTAATTTCTTCTTTGTATCTATAAACAGCTTAGGGTGGGTTTTTTTGACAACTCGAAGTGTAAGGAGGACATGTTTCTTCTCAGCACCAAGTCCTTGTTGGTGTTAATGGCCTCTGTGCTTCCCATACGGGAACTCAAGCACTAAACACTTGTAAAAAAAAATTGAGAGATATAGTGGGGGGGGGAAGATGTTTGTGGTATTTTTGAGAATTCCAGGGTAAAATAGGCCACTATTGATAGCTGGCAACATGCAGACTTATAGCCCATATCATAAGAAATGCCTAGTTTCAACTGCTGGCCGCTTCAGCATCTAACCTTGTTGTCAAGCATGAGATGTTTTCTAGCATCAGATGCCTTATCCGTGTGCCAGTATCTGGGCTGAGCTGTGGCTCCCTTTCTCCCTCTGCACCATTTTCAGTGGATCTCCTGTTACTCCCAAGCCCTCTTTGCTAATCTTTGTCTTTTGAGCTCCTTGGAGTGGGGGGAGACAGATTAGCTATAAGGTGGCACAGGACAGCATCCCACCCTGTTGGTATGACTTATGCTCTGTGCCCAGCGATGGTGCCTAGTTTCTAGCACTACAAAAACATGTTTTTGTTGTCCTGTGACCATTACCCGGTCATTTCAGATCGTTCTGTAAGGATGACCCATCCTCCTTAGGTTTTACTATCCTACAGACTCTGAGTCATCCACTGAGTTTACCTGCAAAGATATGGCATCGTCATCTAGATAGCGGGTAGTGAAACAAAACAACATTGCAGCAAGGATTGCATCTGGGGGTGTTGGTAAAACAGACCCACACATTTCTCATGATCTCATTAGCAACCACAGAACTTGGAAGACCTGTCACTGGGGAGAGTGTTTATTCATATCATGTCTATCCTCTTAAACTTCCATAATGCAAGGTTTTACAACAGACTGTAAAGTAAAACACCTTGGAAAATTCAACTATATGGAGTCAACACAGTAATCTCATTGAAATGAAATGTTTATTCCATAGGGTGTGCTGGATGGTATTAATTACCTCAGTTAGACTCTGTCAGTATATCCCAGAAGCGATTGTCATTTTGCTCCCTGAAGGAGGTGCTAGTCTGAAGCCCATGTACCAGAAATGAGGTGGCACTTTATGTGCCAGCTGTTTGCAAATTCTTCCAGAATTAGAAAATGTTTGTAATTCCTCGCAAGCCCACACATTCCTACACCAGGCACTCCTTTCTGCTGCACGTGTCCTTAGGTCAACTACAGTTACGTGGGGGAGAAGGGCGTCCTGTTCTTCACCACCTCCCCCCCATGACTTTCTTTGGCTGGAGGTCACTCATGCCAGCGCTGTATCAGCTCTCTCGGAGCTCTTACGGCTCAAGTGCTGTGCTTGCTTCATGGAGGAGGGAGTTGGCGCGTGTGCATGTCTGCATGTTGCGTATATGGAACATGTAGGATTCCCAGATGGGAAAGGCTGTGTGGTTTGTGAAGCGGTCCCCTCTCTGTCCTGAGGATGGCTGAAGGGGTTGACTGCGTATGTGCAGCCTGTAGGCTGCATCCGCGTGTGTGTATGCAAGGTCGCAAGAGGTGTTAAACGCTGCTTAATGCTGTCAGTGTTGCCACATTTAAAATTCACAGAGCAAACAGACTTCAGGCTCCTCCACTGCATGTGTTGGATTGCTTTTGTGCTGCTTTGTTTTCCAGTTTCCTCCAACTGTAATTTTCTCTTGCCAGCACCACTGTGGGGGGGAATATGTTGAAATTCAATTCATAGCTAATGCTTACTGAACCTCTTTTAGAGTCCTGTGAGATATCTAAACATGACACACATCAATTAGCCAAACTACAGAGGGAAAAGTCTGCATAATGTAAATGAGCACTTTTGCAGACTTCCTTTACTCGTAATGACCCTGTATCAAGGAACAGGCAAGGTAAAATATGTAATTAAGGGCAAAGGTAGGTGGTGATACCCCAGGACTTCCAGTATCTTCTTTCTGGCTGATTGCGGAGATCAGCATTTTGCAGCACCTTGGGCCAAAGTCTCTCAGGTGTTTAGCTCTTTGGAAAACCAAAGTACTTATTTAGATGCAAAGTTATTTTAAAACTGGTTTCCTAAGGAAATTGGGCATTCCCCCTGCCTGTTTCTTTCTGACCATCTCGGTCTTTGAGGGCTCACCCCTGAATAACTTCTGGATCCATTTGCTAACCACAGGTGACCCAGCAGCAAACAGCCTTAGAGCATGTGAACTCCGTATCATAACTGATTTTTCACATGAGGAGGTGGAAAGGCCGGTGAAACAGCCTTTTATCCCACTGGCAAGTGAATCAACACTCCTGTTGTGGATCAGCTTCTGTTTGCTTAACCCAAGGGGTGAAGACATGTGAAAAAGGGGGTGGTTTCATAGCAAAAGGGAGCTGGGGACAGGGAAGGGATCCAGGGATGCTTGGGGGTCTTAAAAAAGAAAGGGACATGAGAATATTTGGTACAAAGTTGTAGGAAACCTCTTCAGTGTGAATGTTCCCACGGTGGCATCTTTGCTTGGGATTCTGCTCCTGGGGTGGCTTCATGAAACGTGGGCCTGAGTTAACATGTACCTCAGAAACAGCTGAGCTGAGAGGGATGTCGCAGTAATCTCTTGTATTCCTGTGAGGTCTAGGTAACGAAAGGTGTAAGAAAATGGACTAAAATAGCTGGGGATCTTTTTGTCAGCAGGCATCCTGGTCAGAAGCCTGTCATGAAGACCACCAGTTCTGCCTCCCTCTGCTGTCACGTGGGCTGTGTTGCTCGGGAGTTTGCACTGTCCCATGGTAGGGCACTGGGATAATGAAGCGAGGACAGTGGCGGTGGATACCCTAGCACCAGCTGGGTTGGGGAAGAATGTCCTTAGGTCCCTGGCTCACCACTCCTTGTTCACCAGGTGGGGCAGGAATGAGCTTTGTGCAGCGTGTGGTTTAGGAAAGTGAAATCATTTATGTCAGCTCAGCCCACCTCCTCGATCCAATCTTCGGTCTAAGGCTAACTTGCTGGTTGGGACTCTTATCACTCTCAACAGTGAGGATAACCTAGAGACAGTAGCCCACAATGGTAAAGGGATGTCTTTGGGACCCGTATATCTTCCCATGTAACAACACACCTAGATACCTGTGCTGTGACACTAGAGCATGATCTACACTGGGAGGAACACAAGGACACTGTGTGGCATGGGTCAAAGCTGCTGCAAAGTCCCACTCCCTTAACTGAGATTACTACTGTCTAAAGACCTTAAGCTTCACTGAGCATGTATGTGGTGAAAGTATATATAAACTTTATCCCATCCATATCTTTGTCACAGAAAGCAATAATTTGGCCAAAGCTGTAAAAATACAGATGAACAATTTTTTTGAATATCCAACAGGTGAAATGGAGGAAAAGGAGATCTGATACCACAGCTGGTGTTTCTGTGGTGCTTGATGCATTCAGTGGTAATATGTCTGGTAATCCCCAAGGAGTGTCTTACCATAACCCAGGCTTAACATAGTGAGGTAGTTTTACTTCAGTCCTCATATGCAGGCCTACCATCTCAGTGTCTGCTTATTTCACTACCATTACATTCCCTCCACACCTTTCCCAAGTATCTGCCCACATGTGATCCCAGGCGCATGCAGGAGGCCAAATATGGTCACACAAAGGAAAGCCATCTAATGTCAGAGCCAGAGGGAGTGTTGAAGGAGAGCTGTCCAGGCAAGTGGATATGTTGGGCTTGGAGAGAATCGTAGTAGGTGATGTTTGGTGGCTGTGCAGCCTCTGCTTGAATCTGTGCCAGGGCACCCAACGCACCTCCCAGCAGCCCTGTCTGCTTTTGCTCATCAGTGTTCCCCACAGCCAGGTGCTTCCAGCAACCTCCAGCATTTAGCTAGATTGTCAGTGAGCTGTAGGCTCAGCTCTCCCCCAGGGGTGTAGCTTCTTCAGACTTTGACTCTGTGGGGACAGAGGTCATCCAAAACTGATGGTGAACTGTCAGCCTGCTTATTTCTAAATTGCATGTGCCCATCTGTACATGCTGGCTATTGAAGAGGCCAGCATAAGTCTCATTAACGCCATGTGTGAGGGGGCCCCATATCCTATGTGTAAACTCAAGGGCATTTTTAACATTTACTGAGGGGCAGGCTTCTTGTGCACTGTAACGTTACCAAGTGGGCAGGCAGTCTGCTCTGCCAGCTGAACAAATAGCATTGCTCTACGTATTTTGCCATGAAAGAGGATTTCTTGACCTTATACTTTCTACATGCTATCACAAATCCTGTCCCTCCATTCCCACACCAGCTTGAGTACTCTGTCACTGACACTTTCTTTGAAGTTGTGGCATGTGTGATCAATGATAATGTAAATGTTGCCTTACTTGGCATCCCTGGTAAAATCCCAGAACATTGCAAATGGGTTGGAACCTCTAGAGGTCTGTAGTCCAACCTCCCACGCAGGGCTCCATGTGCATGAAGAGTCACTTAAAATAACATACATATCCATCTTCCTATTTTTGCTGGAGCAGCCCTTCCAGGATTCAGCCGGTGCTGCCACCGTGCTAATGGCATTCACTGGGGTAATAGGGAATAAGCCTGCTGCTTTTTGGAGCCTATAATTGTGCTGAGGCTTTAATATAACAGGAAGATTAAAAAAAACCCCAAACCAATAGTAGATGAAAAAGCTTATGCGGAAGGGACAAAGGTTATGTCTCTCAGGTTGTTCACCCACTCAAACAACTGGCTGGAGCAAGTTGTATTTCAGGCTGGGTCGCCTTACACTCCAACCGTGCGTACCAGTGGCAAAAGGCAGCCCCTGCTGCATACAGCTGTGAGTCTGAAATCACAGGGCTACAAGGGGAACTGGACGGTGTGATCTGCATGTCACCTCACACGCTTAATTGCAGTTTTTGTACAGGAGTTATCTTACCCCCACAAAGCCTCCAGCAGGTCTGCAGCCGAGTCAGAAATAGAGCCCCACCATTTTTGCTTGCCTCAATTTCAGCTGAGGTTATATGGTTAATGCCATCTCGCTCAGTGGTGGCACATCTCACAGCTGATCAACAATGTAGCTGGGATCAACACCATCTCGTTGAATTACTGTTTGTGGCATTCAGCTGCAGCACGCGCCTTTCTGAAAAAGCAATACAAAGGAAAAGAGAGGTCTTCTTCACTGCTGTGTCAAAAGGCTACAGAAGAGGTTGCTGGCTGCACTTATGGTTTGTTGCTTCCTCTGTGGCTGTCCTGTCCTGTCAGGTGGGGTTTATGGTCTCATGCATCACCTAAGCAGTCACCTAAGGCAGATGCTGGCAAATGATCGTTTCCAAATCTTATGTAAAAGTCTGCAGTAGCAAACATGTGGTCTTTCTCTGTACCGGTTTGCTTTTGCATATCAGCTTGGTTTGCTGGTCATTTGGGCTGTGGAGAAAAGTCAACTCCCTTGATAGTGCCTGAGTGGGAAATGTATCTTGTTTTGTGCATTTGCCAGGGGCTTTCACACTGAGGAGTTAACAGAGTTAAAGCACGAAGCCAAAGGACTAAATTCCTGTGTGGGACAAAAATAAATAAAAATGAAATGCCACAGCAGCCAGCTGTGGCTTTGCATGGTCGTAACAGCTGGGAACATGATCCAAGAGCTTGGTCCTGGTGGCAACTGTTCCATTACTGATGTCTGTGAAGGATCTGGATTAATTTTCTTCTTTCTTCATAAATGTGTGAGAGACAAAGGCATGTCCCCCCTGTGAAAAAAAGGTGAAATAATTCTGTTTTTTCGATGCCCGTGGCCTATTCCATTTCAGTTAAGCTTCATATGCCAGGATCATTTTAATTGTGTGTCCTGGTTTGAGGTAAAACAGGACCAGTTCTGTTCAGTAACTTTCCGTCTTAGCTGGGCCTCTTCTAACTACTGAAATTACTAATATATTGTGCAGAAACTGTTTGCTCTCAGAGTGATAAGACCTATGTTTATAGTTGATGCCCAGGCATGGTATGCAGAGAGGCTCTTGCTTATGCTTATTGCTATAACAACCAAGGGCAGATAACTTGGTTATTTGCCCTGTTGGAGGGTTGGAAGCAAAAGACCGTAAAGGGGTCCTACCTGTGGGGAGGAGTGGACAGGACAGGTGTCCCAAAACTGACCAACAGGGTGTTCCATCCCATCTGCCTCATGCTTAGTATAAAAGCTGAGGGATCAAAAGGTGAGCTCCCTCTTTCTTCAGTGGCCGGTATTTGAGGAGGACTCAGTCTGTTCGTCTGCCTTTGGTCCTGATCCTGAATCCAGATCTGGAGTCCAGTTCCTGTCCGTCACTGACTCCAGTCTGGGACTTCCCCGGTGACGTCATCATCATCCTGGTAGCTTGATATGGTTTTGTATATATTTCATTATTTCCTTTTTATTTTGTTATTAATATTTCATTAAAGTAGTTGAGTTCCTTCTAAACTCATAAGTCTCTTTTTCCCTCCTCTGCCCCTCTCTTTGAAGAGAGGTGAGTGGGGAGCATTTGTGGGTCCCATCTGGGGTGCCCCACGTCCCAAGTGGCTGGTTCGGCCTAAACCAGGACAGTATGCCTGCTCCAGTTGAGGCTGCCAAATGTGGATGGTTGGGGGGACATCTTATTTTACAGTGCTTGGGGTTGGGGGTGAACATCAGTGTGTTTTCCCTCTGCCATGCATATCCAAGTGTTTCCAGGGTTTCTAAAATGTCTGGCCTGGACACAGAAGACCCACCTAGCTCCTCCGGACCAGTAAGCCTGGCCCATCCAGTGATGGTGCTCATGCCTCTGAGCTGGTGGGATCTTGGAAAAATTTTGCTTTCCTCAGCCACGCCATTAAAAACCACGATGAAGCACATGGTTAGACAACACATTCTCACTGTCCATTTCACAAATGAGACCACAGGACAACCAACATATTGGGACCTTCTGCAGGTACTCTCTGAACTTCTGCACTGATGTGCACTGGTTTGCTGGCACTTAACACTCTTCATGCTTAGTCCAGGAGTGAAACAAAACTCAGAAAGTCTGTAATGAGAATCATACAGTTCTGGTGGGAATGGACCTCAGCACTTCTGAGGGCAGAGCTCATCCTGAACATCCCTTGAGGGAATAATGTCGTGCAGAGCTCCAACCAGTGGTATACAACACACACCACTCCCAGAACCTCTGAGGGCATGCCTGCTTCCCTTTCATGAAGCTAAAAAAAACCCCCAACATTACATAGGTTGGGCATCCAACTGAAAGGTAAACAGAAAAAATATAGAAGGAAAGAGGATGTGCTTTGAATGCAGATAACCTTTTCATTGAATTTGGAACAGAGGACCAGCAAGTCTCCTGGCCTTGATCTTCATCACTAGCTATTATGCAGCTGCCAATATGTCGAGATCAATAACTAGTTTTAATTTGTACACATCTTCCTAGCCTGACATAATGTGAGAGTGTCAAGGGACAGCGGTTCTGCGGCGTCTCTCTGCTGTTGGTTACAGTGTTGTCCATCCTTCCCATTAAAAGGGTAGCCCCCGTTCATAGTTTGAATGTGTCCACTTCCAGCTTTCAGCTCCTCTTAGTTCCTTTTAAGCCTTTCTCTGTGAAATGATAAAATTATTGTAGGATGTAGCATTCCCTTGTTGTTAAAATGGATTATTTCTACATTGTGCTGTAGTGCAGAGATATCCAAAGACTCTAAATGAGCAAAGTTGGGTTTCAGAGAATTCTCAATATAGCAACATATGCCTTTTTTTTTAAAGCAGATGGTGTTGGTCACAGTGGAAGAAAGCACATGGGGAATGACATGAGCTTTTGGGCTGATTTATTCTTGTTTGCTGGGTTGTTTTTTCCAATCACTGCCTTACTATGCAATTAATTAGTACTTTTCTCTGCCTCACTGTCCTGCCCGTAGAAATGAATTCAGTAATTTTGCCTCAAAACACAGGGGTGCTGGAACATTTCAGGGACACCCTTAACCCCTTTTGCTCTGTATTTCCAAAAATGTAACATAAAATACTGTAGCTTGCCATCATAGCAGTGAGAACCCTGAAGTGCTTTGTTGCCGTTGCTTTAAATTATCATTATGCAAGGAGAAATACATGGCTTGACTTTCCACAGATTTGCATGGCCCCAGTTTCCACACCCTGTGCCAATTCTGAGCTGCTGTTACTCCACTGGCTCCATCACTACTGTGGAGCTGATGTTACACACTGGGAGAACGAGCTTGGTTTATGTCTGGCCCACTAGTGAAGTCCTGTCCCTGACAGTGTCTCTCCAGTTTTGTGTCCTGCACTGCAAAAAGGAGCTTGGACTTCTCCTAAGGACATTTAGGCTTATCTGGCTGTTGTATTTGTGTTGGTCCATGCTCTGTAGCCTCTTGATGGCTCCCTGTCTCAGCCATACTGAGTATTTTGGTGATTGTGTCCTCTTGAAGATTTCCCACCCTTTCCAGGCATTGGATGGGTCCACTATTTGTAGGAAGCTCATGCAAGTCTGTGTGAAATTGCCTTGTCCAGTGAATGGGGATCTACACAGAAACAGACACTCAAACATCTTCCAGTGGTCTGAGACTTGGGAAAATCAGCTTGGGCCGTTTTCTTCTACTATAGTGGGGTGTCATGAACAAGTTCATCCCTGCACCTTGGCCTCAGAGAAGATGTAGGTACCACCTCTGTGTTAACTGTGGCTGTGTCAAGGGCTGATGGCCTTACTATGCCTTTTCTTGGGGCCCCAAAAGCTCTCCAAATCCACTGAGAGAGGCGAGTTTGAAGGTAAACAAGGTATAAGCCTGATGCTGAAACTCTGTTCATTCAGACAAGGAATAGCAAGTGTTATCAGCCCTGCTGGACAACCAACCTTCCTTGGGGCTTGTGGTGGCACAGCCTTGACATCCAGGACAGATGTAGGGGATAAGCCTGGTGCATCAGTTGCTTTAAGCTCCCACTGCAGAAACATTTCCCTCCACCCACAAGCTGGAGGGGTAGGTGATCCAAGCCTGGGAAACTCAAGAGTTGATCCTATATAAATAAAAATGGTTGTTTTAAAAAGCAAATAAGAAACAGGTCCTTCTCCTCTTCCACCCACCTTTTTTTAACATGGATCAGAAGCAAAGCATGGTGTGCCAGCACTATGAAGACTTAAAACAGTGAACACCATTTCAATACAGTGTGTCTACACAGGCTTCCTTGAGCAGAGATTGATATGTGTTAGGATTTAATTACTGTATGAATAATAACAGAACAGAGACAAAGAACAACAAGTCAGCAGGGCTCTCTGCTCACCACTTAATGGTTATCTGCCTGTGTTTATCTGTACCCACACACTGCATATCGCTGAGTCTTGACGTACATTAGCTTTGCTGCTCATGCCGGTTTAGCACCCATCTGCCAGCTCTTCCATGAGGGCAGCACTAACAGCCCAAGCTCACATGGTCATATGCCATATTTTATTGTGAAACACTCAGCTTTTTTGTTTATGGATCCTAGATACAAATTTCAGATAAGTATGATGAAATAGTGGGTCTGTTTTGTTTTGTTGTGCTTTTTCCATATGCTAAATACCACACTGAAACATGCTCAAACACCTACTAAAAAGGAGCCATCTGGGAGGTATTTAATTTCACATCCAAATATGGACTTTGGTTGAATCAAATTCCAGGATGCAGACATTTGGGATCAAATCTAGATCCAAAAGTTGAATCCCAAACTCTTGTAAGGTACATGGAAATCAAATGGCTGAAGCCATTCACCATGATCATTGAGGAGTAATCCTTCAAAATTTCTGGGGTTCTTTGTAGAGCAGGGAAAAGTCAGACTTACTTAGAGCAGTAGGTCTCATCTTTCCTGTCCTTGTCACGCACAGCCATATTGCACTTGGAACAGAAAATGCTGTAGCGGTGGCGTGAGCATCCCGCTAAACGAAGTGCTGAGGTGTAGCGCTGCTGCACCCTGCCTTGCAAAGAGGCCGGCAACAGGGCTGGCATCTGTTCCCAACCCCACCACTGATTCAACAGGCATCCTGGGTCAGCCGCTGTGCATCCCACCCTTTGTCTTTCCTCTGTGTCGTAAGGCTTTCAGGTCAGTGGTAGAATCTCCCCGTGGTGCTTCACACAGGGGAAAGGTCTGTCTAAGCCACCTGGCAACACGTCAGTTAGCGTGATGATATGACACAGTGCTTAGGCTTTACAGGGTTTCTTTCCCTCTTGAGGTACCACATGGTGCAGCTGAGCGTGCTCACCTGCTGGCCAGAGCTAATTGGCCCCGCAGCTGCTTGTCTTCGGGAATGAGCCAGATGCCACGAGTGCCCTTTGGGTGTACACACGCTGCATCTCTGCTGTTAGACAGCACACAACTCAGGCCAGCTCTGTCCAAGGACTGGGTTTTCACCTTTGATCTTGGCTCAAGGGTGGAAGAGCTGCCTCCCCTCCACGCTGCAATGTGGAGAGTGCCCTTTGGAGCCCTAAATTAGTTTTTAATTTTTGCTGAAATGGGAGATGCCAGGGGTGAGCACAAATGCTGCGTGCCTACGCAGGGTGCAGCAGAGGCAGGTGAGTGCATGAGGCCGGCTAATGCCAAAGCCCTTCACCTGGGGCTTTGACCGCATCACTGCTTCTGAGACAAAGTGCAGCCGCGTTTCAGGGGGTTCACAGCTGGTGGCTGGCTGTTCATTTGGTGGTTGGTTGGGTTTTTCTTTTTCAAAGTGCCAAATTCGTTGCTTCATCAGACACGTGCCATAGCGGATGCCTTATGAAGCATATGTCCACTTGCTTTCATCAGCATGTGCTGCAGCCTCAACATTCGTTATGACTTGAGGGAGGAGAAGGTTTGTGTGTAAACAAAGGTTTACAATGTGCATTTAAAACATGTCACACACAGTGAAGCACAAACCTCCTCATAAAAGTGGCAATACAAACACAAATATTCTAAGCAGGGCTTCCACACTGACACTTTGATTGTGGTTTAGCTGTGGTCTGGAGAGAAAAATTCCTCTTTCAACTCTGGTGTGTCCTGTACATTCCCAAGGGAGGAGTATAAAGTGTTTCAGTTTTTTTAAGAAGGGGTGGAAGTGTTTGTGTTTGGGGTCTGCTCTGGTTGGTGTAAACAGAAAGATAACTGCATAAAAGCAGAGACTCTGTTGGGACCAGGAATCTGTAGTGACATTTTTAATTCTTATAAAGTGTGAATCTTCTTCTCGTCATTCAAAGAAAAGTACAAACAACCAGTGTACCCTTAAGGGAGAAATGACAAAGATAAGTCACTGCTGCACAGGGGTTTTTTTTGCCTTCCTAGAACAAGCAGGGGTAGGAAGCTGGAAGGCAATGGATTCTTAGACATCTCTCTCCTGGATTGCTAGCCCAAATCTCAGCCAGTCATGCCAGTAATGAGAAGTATCAGACTGTCTTGTCCAGGAGCTGAGAAACTGAAGTCATGTTTCTGCACCTGAAATTATCTCTAGGTTGATGGGCATGTATTCCCTGCACCAAAATGTAAAAGCTGTTGATTCGAATAGCATGGGATTTGGGAATTTTGTTGGCTTGATCTTTTTGAAGCCTCTCTTAAGAAGCAAGTATGAGATTTGCTGATCCTTACCACCCACCGCGCTCTGACTGTGGCTGGCCGGGTGGCTGTTTCCACGCCAGAGAAGGATTTCCCAGAAGAGGTGAAACTTCCAGGACGTTTAGGCTCAGCAGCTCTTCCTGGCATGCTCTTTGCCAAACGCATTTGCAAACCTCACCAGGGTCCTGGCGAGCCTGCCCGGATCAGGCGTGTCCAATTATGCACACACAGCAGCATCCAAAATAGGCCACCCCTCCTGGCATGCGGCTCTGCAGCACAGAAAGCACGCTGGAGCCACTCCACTGCAGCCAGCGGACTAGCACCGATTTACTTTGATTAACAGCCCTCCTGTGGTTTTCCGTGGAAATCTCTGCAGCAGCAGGCGTGAGGTGGTAATTTGGTGCAAGACCTCTGCTCTAGGGCATATTAGCCTAACAGCTCTTGTCTAGAAGTGTTTTTGGATTGCTGGACAATGCTTACAGCGTGTCTTTTCTTGGCTGGCAGATCCCTGTTCCTGGAATAGCAAGGCATGCTCTGAAACAGCCACGTTTCTAGCTGGGCTGATGCTTCGAGGCCAGCTGTGGGGTGCCTGAGCCATTCCTGCCCTCCTGCACCTGTTGGCACCCCATCAACAGGTTATCACCCTCTGGTGATAAGGTGCATTTTGCCTTCAAACCACGTGGTGGAGATTCCCTGAGCAGGAGGTGAGGTAACCCACCTATCACTCTGGTTGCCTCCAGAGCAGACGTGCCAGCTTAGCAGCTCTCTTGCCACTGAGACTGTGTTTTAGCTAAGCCAGGGAAAGAAAACAAAATTCAGATGCTTTTCCCTCATTAATCACACTGTGTTATTGTGACAGGCAGTGGCTGAGGCTGAGGTTTCTCCACAGCCACTGCCCCAGAAGCCTCAATGCAATAAGAGACCTCCTGTCTCTTGGTACCCCCCATACCACTGACCAGGAGACCACTGTACACTGAGGTGTTAGTGATCCACACGACAGTGACCTGGAGCAGCCTGGGGCTGCAGGTCCGGTGTGGCTTTCAGGCTCAGCTGTGCTGCAGGCATCCCTCAGCCGAGGGGCAGTCCCCCCACCTCTCCCTGATGGGGGACCCTACATGGAGCTCCCACTCTGTGCTGGCAATTACACCACCTGCCTGGCCTTGCCTTTGTCTAAAAGTGCAGCAAGAAGACCTCATTTCAACATCGTCTGCATTTGATGGTAGGAATGGTGAACAGAGCTCTTTTCTTCTAAGAAAATTCTATAATGTCTCAAATGACGAAAATAGGATAACCCTTCCGTGGACTGGATGCTGTGCATGGGTTGGATCATTACATGTTGCACAACTCAGGGTTGCCAGCATCTGAAGGGATGTAACATTATGTACAGTTCTCTCTTTTTTCTTTGTAGTGTTAGTGCTAATAAAAAGCATGTAGAATGGTGCTTTACAAAGTCAGTGTGCCTTTCTTGCAGGGAACGTGATGGACCAGCACCTCCTGGTGTGAAAGCACCGCCGTGCGGTCAGGAGTTTACCACTGTAAACAAGTAACAAGTGTCTGGACAGAAGATGAAAGCACATATTGAAAACTGAGTTCTGCAAAGAGGAATCTGATTTTTCTGAGGTGAGACTGCTGCTGGACTATTTTAGCTTAGGCTTTTTTCATGACTGGCTCTAAATATCCTATGGAAAGCCCAGAACCTTCAAACTGAATTCATGCATTTACAGGTAAGAAAATGAAAAAAAAAAAAAAAGGATTTTTTTAAAAAATCCCTAAATTGTATCTGATAGTGCATGTGAACACAAAGATAGAATGATCAAGAGAGATCCGCTACGGTTGGCATGAGGCTAGCTAAAAACACCCTGTCTCAGGAGGAGAATTAGCAGCAGCCTCGGGTGTTTTGATTTCAGCTCTTGCAGTCAGGCTTGGAGGCAGGTCGTGCATTTCCAGATGCTCTACCACCAACTCTCTGAAGGTGGTAGTGTTCTCTTCTCCAAGCTTGCAGCTCTCACTCCAGATGAAAAAGTTAAGTGCCTGTCTGCTGTGGGGACGAGGAAGAGACAAGCGGGTGGGAGGAAAGAAAGTCAACAGAGGGAGGAAGCCCTTGCAGAAGTTAATCTGCACTGTCCAGGTAAGCTGAAAACTGTCCTGTTCATCTCAGTGAAGAAGGATCTCTGCTGTGCTGTGCTGTGCTGAGGGCTCCTTCTCCCTGTGTGTTAAATTGTTTATGCCTTTTTGGAGCAAAGTGAGGGAGGCACACAAAGATGCGTAGGACACTGTGGTCACTGCCTCATTTTGTTGCTTCAAGGAGTGGTGTAGAAAAGGAGCTCCTTCTTTTAGGGCCTGCCCGTGTCCCAGGGAGGGGAAACTAAAAAATAAAGATGCAGTGCAAAGGTATTTAGACCATCTGCACTGTCTGTTCTCATTATGGTGACTCACATAGAGACAGAAACACTGCACTTCATGGAGGGAATTGGAAATGCATTCCACTTCATTCTGCATTTGCCAATGCCAGATCTTGTTCAGAACAATCTCTGCTGGATCCAGTAGTATCCCACCAGCTGAGATGCAGCAACCCACAGTTTTGAGTTTTGCGAGCTGCCTTGTTCCTTTAGCATATTGCCTGCAATCTGGAAAAAGAAAAAAAAAACACTTTACTGGCAAACCTATAGGCTGACAGGGAACCAAAGGTCTTAGGGAATCAAAGGTCCTAGTTCATGGCAGGGCAATACTTAAATGTGGCTTTTGAGAATCTCATTTTTGTACATAACCTGCCTCAGACAGGAGGAAAAGTTTCTGTGAGTTGCCCAGAGAGGTGGTGGACTCTCAGACTCTGGAGACATTCAAACATGGATGCCTGGATGCCTGGACACCATCCTGTGCAACCTGCTGTAGGTGACCCTGTTCTGGCAGGGGATTTGGACTAGATGATCGCCAGAGGTCCCTTCAAACCCTGACCGTTCTGTGATTCTGTGATTCTGTAATACCTTGTGTGCAGTATTTTGTGGAAAAACATCCACAATAACACTTTACCACGTTATGAAAATCAGCTTGTGATGTTTATGGCATGAGAGACTGTATCCATGCAGCATCTGACCTGGGATAACTTATTGTAAAACAGTGAGGCACAGGACAGCTAAAGCTCTTAAATACCTTCTTGGTGGTTTGTGTCCATAACTAGTCATGAAGCCACAAAGAGGGCCAGATGTGTGATGTGGGCAGTAGCGTGGGCTCCATGGTGGATGAATGCCTGGATACTCATGTTCTATGCTAATACTGTCAGGAAAATTACTTAATAGAGGAAGAATTTTCCAGCTCTAAATTCTGCTTCTTCATATACACAGAATTTTCCTTAAACTTTTCTTGTGAAAGAAATTACTCCTTACGCTTTACTAACAAGCCTCCCAGTGTGCATACTTGTCCATGTTATCAACAGCTGGTCAGAGACATGGTGACATCCCTTCAAAGCACATGGTTCTGTGGATACTGAGATGGCCAATGAAGCTGGGCTGCTGTCACTTGCATTTTGTTTTGTAAGAAGCAGCAGGGCAGGAAAAAAACAAGAATCATAATGCTGAAATCCTTCAAAATGCTCAGATGGGGCAACCATGGCCAAGGACGTTTTGAAAAATCCTGTGATGAGGTGCAGGCTGAAAGTTTTCCAGTCAGAGTTTTCCACTGCCAATTTTCCACCATTAAAGTATGTCAGTTTGTGTGAGGACAGCAAGCATTGCAAGGACAGGTTATATACTTTATTAACAATTATTCACTTGTCAAACAAAAGAAGACAAAATACAAAATTTAGCTGGAATGTTGGTCATTAGGGTAAGTCTAATATATGCCAGACATAAAGTAGGTTTTCATGTCTTTGCTCACCAGTTCAGCCATTGATCTGAAACCAAACCAAACCAAACAGTCTTGTGATGCTGGCCTCTAAATGTCTCTCCAGGAAGCATCTTGAGATGGAGACAGGAATTTAGCTTAATCATATTCAGAAAACAAAGAAGCAGAAATTACAGCATCACTGGAGTCACTGAAGTATTTTGAGCTGCCTTCTCAGAGTCTTAATAAAAGATGGATAAACAGGTTCCAAAAATATGTGAAACCACCACACCTAAACCCTAGCCCATTCCTAGCATTAAAATGTTAAATTAAACGAAATGTTTTCAAAGGTCTTGAAACCTTTGGTGATTATTTACATGATAGCAGTGCCTTCAAGCCCAGACAAAATCCAGGCCCCACTGACCGTGTATGGCTCTTGCCACAGTCGGGGCCGCATTTCCAAAAATGCCGGTGTACAGCATCATTTAAAACAGGGCTAGTGGCTGCCGTGACTTGAGAAGGCTTCAGAGGACCATTCTTTGGCATTGACAGACTTTTAACTCCTTCCCTCGTATCTTTTTTTTTTTTCCCCTGCTTACTTTCTCAAGGTATTTCACCTCATGTTAAACATGCTCCCAGGCCCACGGTGGGGTGGCAGGAGGGGCTGCAGCAGCATGGGGTCTCTGCTTGGTCCCTGGTGGGGCTCGCAGCACCACTGGGGTTCTGGCAGTACTTCAGTCCAGAGGACAGCCTGGGGCACCAGGGGTCCTTTTGGCAGGTACCAGGAGGCTCTCTGCTTGTGTATCCACCCATGATTGTGGATAAAGACGGGTTATGTCTCTAAAAGCTGCAAGATCTCTACTCTGTTTCAAAAAAAGCAAGCTGTCACTATGTCCTCAAGTCCTATAAACTGTGGCTGAATTTTTTGTGTGCTCACCGAGTACGCTGGGCCTGAAACCGAGTTTGATCCCCATATAAGCACTCTCTGAAAGACAGTTTTCAGTTCATCCACCTCCGATGTCCATTTGTTGTGAGGTGCCTGTCAATTACCACCTTACCCGGCTTTGCTGGCATGATTACGTATAGAACGCTGCTGTGGGGGAAGGGAGTTGTATGTGTGCCTTAGTGCCAGCTGATTAAATTTCAAGCTGTGCACCTCTGCGAGGTAGTTCATACAGCGATTTGCCAAGGCAGGGGGAAGGCTCTTTGCTGTTTTCCTTTGGGTGCCACTCTGCGGTGGTCCCTGTCACAGTTGGCTGGGCACGGCAGCGACACAGCAGCAGAAGCACATCCCTAGCATCTCTATTACCCCGCAGCCTACAAACCCTGTGCTTTTTATACCTTTGCACATCATCTACCTGTCTGACTTTCTCCGTGAAGATAACCCTCAAACCACATCATTAAACAACTAGTACAGGGGGAAATGTTGTGCAAGTTCCCAGAAGTTTTGTAGATGCAATAAGGGTCAAATAAATTGACTGATTAGATTTGTTTTACCCACTTAGCTCAAACGTGGGGTCAAAGGTTATTTTACCACAAGTGTTTATCTTGCTGGTTATGATTCAGCTTGCCAACTGTTGCCATATGACCAGAACAAATTTATTCTCATAACTAGAGAAGCATTAACAACCATTGTATCAGTCAGGTGTCTAAAAATGTTATTTGCTGTTCTAAGGCACGTCCCCAGCATGGAGGGCTGCTGAATTGAATGACCTGTTTGCTTTCTGCTTCCCCCATGGACTTTTTAACTTCCTCTTCACAAGAACTAAACAAACTGCTTGACGCATTTAGTGCTGAAATCAAAAACCTAGCGCAGAGGGTGAGTAGTTTGCTAGATGTCCTGGAGGGCCTCGGTCGTGTTCGTCGGCTTAATGTTGTCTGTAGCCGTCAGGTTGGAGCCATGCATATGTACCTGAGGCTTAATTAACCCGAGTCTCACCGAGGCTGCCTTTGGTTACTGCTTTGCATATTCAGGTTGTAAGTGGAGGCAGCTCAGAAGCCACAGCTCTATGCCTGGCTGAGCTGAGCTGCCACTGGCACATCAACTGTCTGGGCAAGAGGAGGACCTGGACCTGGAGGAAGGACCTGCAAATGCCTGACTTCCATCCAGCGTTGCTCACAGCAGCCTGGACGTGCTGCCTGTGCCCTGGTAAGCATCAGCCCTGGCACAAACAGCCCGGCATGTCAGCAAAAGTCAAGATCTATTTTCATTTCAAACAGTTCCCCTGAAATAAATAAATAAACAAAACTTGAAAGAAAATGTCATCAGGAGCCATCCTGAAACAGATAGTGAAAAGTTTTCTTCCTGATGCATGCAAAGTCAATTAGAGTGTTACTAAATACATGCCGGGAGACATCATCATAATAGGAACAATCAGGTCATTTGAATAGCCAAATATGCTTTTATGCCGTATTTGTTTACCTTGTAGAGCGTATCCGCGATATGCATGTAAATGCCAAAGTCTATTTCTTGTTAAGCATAGTAATCCCTCCTCCCCTCAGCCATCAGTGCGGTTCCTTGTTTGTACCTGTCAAGGGTTGCTGAAACTTACAACTGTTGGTTTAGGCAAATGCGCAGTCCTTCGCCAACAGGAATATCCTGTTTAGGCGAGTGCTCTAAGGTGCCAGTTATATAAACTTAGCTGTATACTGTCACAACAGACCACTCCATGAAAAAATGAAGAGGCCTTACAAGTAAGGGAGCTCCTAACTAGGAATCTAAGACTTTGTCTGAGCAGAGACACTGATTTTTCTCTATTAACATGGGCTGCAAATTCCCAGTTACCTGCTAGCAGCAGAGGAAGCTCCTCTCAATGCAAAGAGACTGGAAAGGTACAAGAGCATCCAAGCGCATATGAAGGCAGCCAAATGTGAGGCCTCTGACAAGCCTGGTTCTTGGCTTGAGCTGCAGTTTATCAGGGGCACAGGACAGCACGTAAGCACGGTCCCAGTCATTACACTCAGTACTACGCCAAACAGACTTCAGCCTAGGCATGCAAAGCGAGTGGGAATAGGGAAGTGATCTTTGTTCCTCTTCTAGGTGTAGGAAGCTGAAATGCAGGGAAGTTCTGGCACTAATTCAGCAAGGTGCTTAAGCCTGTATTTAATTTTTAAGCTCTGAAATGCGTGGGTGGGAGCTGGCTCCATGAAGTCAAAGGCAAAACTCAAATGAAGTAGGATTTTGCCTTTCTCTGACTATAAAAGTGTTTTGGGAGGGAAATAGCTTGCCTCAGGTCACACTAGGAGTCTGTGGCAGAGCGGGGAATTGACGCCAAGTCTCCAAAGTCCTAAACTAGTGCCTTAACCTGTTCTTAACTTATTGCACGCTTCCTCCCAAAACATCATTGGACATAGATACACCAGATATGCTCAATGACTGTAAGCCCGTCACTTGTTTTGGCCAGCTTTGGAGGATAAGATGAAAAATACAGCTTTTATTTCATCTTCTGAGTGATGTTTAAATAAGATACAAACAAACCTGAACACATGCTCATGGAGGATTGTGTTATGTGATGTACATCATCACAGAGTCTCTGTTTTTATGTATCAACAAAACGTAGAGCTAAAAGGCAGGAACTATGGCATGGCATTGGCTTACGTAGGTAACCTATTGCTATATCGATCCACTTTCTTCAGTTTCTAAAGCTGGAAGGCACGGCTGTGGTGGGAATGCTCAGTGATTTCCTCCAGCACCAGCTGCACCATGCAGCCAGTGCCGCACATTGACTTACTTACTCAAGTTGACTCTGACCTAAAATGATGCTGCCAGCTGAAACTCCTTGCAAAGCTCCTCACCTCAAATAACCAGGCTGCGGTCAGCTGGGACTGACTGTGCCTGCCTTCACAAAGGGAAAAGGTGTGGGTCCTCAGAAAATCCTTCACATGGCCACCAGAGTTCATGTCTGGCCATGGGGACGCTGGTGGTGCTTGGGCAGGACAGGAGGGCTCACACCGCTGTAGAAACCCAGGACAAGTCATCCCACCGGGAGCTGTGGGCGGACAAAGTGAGCAAACCCACACCCCGCGCACACCTTCCTTCGCCTGTCCCCACAGACACTGGGGGCAGCGGCACCCCGGCCCCACGGACGGGCTCGCCCGCGGCCGTCGGTCGGGCGCCGCGGGTGGCGGCCACGCTCTGCCCTGCCGGCGCGGATCCGAAGCTCCCGGACCGCCCACTGCCCCCCGCGGCCAGCCCTAGCCTTAGCCTTAGCCCCAGCCCTGGTTTTGAGGTGTCGCCTCTCGTTGTCCTCCGGCGTCTCACGGCTTTTTATTACTACGAGTTCGGCGTGAGGAAGCGCCGGGCCGCCGCTCCCTTCCCCGCACGGGCGCTCTGCCCGCTGCCCGCCGAGCCCGGCAGTCCTCACGGTGGCACTAGAAAACAATTAATCACGGCTCGGCCAGCCCGTCTGCTGCTGCTGCGGTGGGGCTGCCGAGCCTCTGCAGCCTGGCTGGTACCTGCTCTGCCACATCCTCTTTTGCACTCCGGTTGTGTGACCTTCCTCCGTCAGCAGCAAGGAACTTCTAGGATGAAGTCTGCACCTACTCTAAAACTCGCTTACGCTTTTGGAATAGCTCGATATTTCTAAGCTAGACAGATGTGAATGCTGCCTGATCTGCTAATGCTTGCTAAAAGGTTTTCATCCAGCCTCCATGTATCACAAAGTGGTACCTCATACTAATGCCTTCTTTTCGTGTTCTAGCAGCAATACTTCACAATGTTTGCCTTATATAAAACACAAGCATTAAAAGGAAAGAAAAAAGCCACACCAACACACAACTCAACAACTCAAATATCTGGAAGCATGATTATTCTCAGTATTCAATTGGTATTGTGGTTGTTCACTCCTGAAAATCAGAATACAGGTTCTCCCACCTAGGAGAAAAGCACTACGTCTTTCTTGTTTGTTGCTGGAGTTTCAAATGAGCCAAATTCTGCTTATGTGGCCTTTAGAAACCAGGGACAGCTGTGTCTCTGCAGGGCCTGATTCAGCCAGGTAATAAAACATGTGAGCAGTACCTGAGGGGTGATGAACAAATCCAGGGTTCAAACCCTGAACAAACAGAATGTGAGGAAGAACACAAATACAGCCAAAGGTTTTACCAAATGACTGATGGTATTAGATGTCCTAGAGACTGAGGATGCTATGAAGTATGTGCGGTTATGAGGGCAGCTGATTACTCTGCTTCTGAGGATCCAGGGCTCTTCATGAGAAGATCTTCAAGCATCAAAGCAGTGCATCTATTGTTTCTTCCTTAAATGGGAGAAACAAACCAGTCTTAGAAAGGAAAGGGCTGGATTTATTTCCTCCAACAGGAATACGTAAAGTGTTCCTGTCGGCTGCAGCTGGTGCTGCCGTGGGACTCAGACCACTGCACATCCTCCAGATTCCTACCTAAGCAGTATACCAGTGGCTGGTTGCTGGTCAGACCTGGGCAGGAGAATGACTTCTCCCCTGAAGGGAGACAGTCTCTAAGAGGCAGCTTTTATTTCTAAGCACCCTCCCCTATTCATCAGAGTATGACTATGGTTCCCCAAGTACTGCCACGCCAAGCACCACTGTGCTGGCTGCCCACCTGAGCCTGGGAGCATCTGCAGCACCATCGCCTTAGCTGTTGCACAGCATGCTCAGATCTGTTTGTGTATTCATATGAAAACAGAGTTTCCCTCACCTGGTGCTGTGGAAGGCCTCTGTGCTGGCCTGAGCCCTGTCAAATTTAGGCTCTTGCTAGGAAAGAGCTGACTGGTGTGACTGGCAGACTTTGGCTCCAACTTCCAGTGCAAACCTGTGCTTGACCCATTGTCAGTTTGTCCTCACAGTCCTTCAGATCAGCCCTGCAGGACAACCAAGACCATTTTGCCAGATACCAGAAGGACATTTCACTGTGAAATACTCCACAGAGGAGACAGATACAGTCACCTTCCTTTAGAGGATGGGACACAAGTCACACATGGAGGGGAGGTGACCAGTCCTAGATCATGCTGTTGGCTCCTGAGAAAGCTCCAGCCTGTCCCCAGTGCTTGCTGCTTCTCCTGCAGACCTTGGGCTGAAGGGATGTGCTGGCCTTTCCAGGAGCGTTGGCCATGCAAATATAATAAAACCAGCAAACTACCCTCTCGAAAAGAGTCTCATGGGGACTACATACCTTGCCACTTAGCATTACTGTGTATGTTTGTTAGTGCCCTTTCAGCCTACTGCTAGTTATGCAGGCGGTGCCTGGATGAGCGAGGAAGGCAGAAGCATGCCTCAGGGCCCCCGGTCAGGTGTCAAATCCAACCATCCCAAAAGTGCCCACTTCCCTGCTGCTACCCCTGCCACCCACACGCCGGGTTGTGAGTCAGGTACTGTGGCGCCGCACACCAGGGTAGCGGGTGTGTGAGCATACAGCCTTAACAAAACTCTATATTTCCCCACTCACGTGTACATGGAAAGATACAGCATTGCAAAAGCAGTGTTTAATTGCAGGGCACAAATCCCTTCCAACAGCAGAGCTTAACTTTTTCTTTTTTTTTTTTTTCTCTGCCAAGAACATATGTATTTTGTATAGATTTAATTACATGATACAAGAAAGGAAAGATTTGCCCAGATACTATGGTGATGAGTGCCATAGAAATGCCTATAAATAAACAAAAACACAGAGCAAAACCAGACATCTGCAACAGAGTATGGGAAAAAAACCTAAAAAACAAACCCAAACCAAAAAAAAAACCCAAAGAAAAAAAACCCTGCATGTAGTTTTCTACACAGTCCCTCATATTAAAGAAAGAAAAGCTCACCATTGCCTCTTTCTGACATAGGACCCAACACTCATTTGAACTCACTCCTTCTGACACCTTCAAGAATCACAAGGTGGACACATCTTTATTTGCATTCTCCAGTCTCTCCTTCCCGCTGCTGCTGTGAATCCTCATCACCTGAGAACTTGTTTGTGCATACTAAATAATAAGGATCCGGAGTGCTGGGAACCTCATGAACTTTTATGTCATTTGAATTTGGAAAAAAAGTTGAGCTTTCACACACACCCCAAGTTGAAAATCCTGTCCATGTTATACATTCTCTTCTTTGCAACAAAGGAAGTAGGATTGAAGCCCTACAGGGGCTTGAATGGTGATGTGTGGCTTTTTTTTTCATTGCAACCAATAGACATGGAGAGCACCTGCCAAGCACTTTTGCCACTAGATTTCTGATTCCTCTTGTCATATTTTTGATCCTTTCATCTCAGTTCCTGTGTCCAGCAATGTATTTTGTCATTTCACTTAAGCCATGGGACTCCAAGGGCTGGATCTCTATGAACAGCACCCAGCCATGAAGCGAGAACTCCATCTCCCAAACAAAACTATCAGCTTGGCTCCACAGCACAATTGCAAATTCCCTTGCACTAAACTAGTAAGGTTAAATGCTGTCATTGCAATGCATGGCGGGGGGGAGAGAGGGGAAGAGAGGAAGAGAGAAAGAGGAATAGAGAG